>NW_012103473.1:3952-5060 GCF_000951045.1 Mandrillus leucophaeus
GATACAGACAGCTGACAACTGTGGACTCCTCAGGCGTGGTGAAACAGTGAGCTACTATCATTAGGGTTGGCTGGCTAAGACCCTGGCAGGCACCTGGGGATAGTAGTGCTGGGAAGTTCTGGGGAGCTGCACTTCTGAATGTTGGCACGACACTGCCTCAAGACATCTCTCTATCCAAATGGAAAAAACAACCACATCCTTTGTCAGCTAAGGAGAGTTAGCAAACTGTTTTTATTAAATACGGATGTCTGGTCGGGCATGGTGGCTTACGCCTATCATCCTAGCACTTTGGGAGGCCGAGGCGGGTGGATCACTTGAGGTCAGGAGTTTAAGACCAGCCTGGCCAACATGGTGAAACCCCGTCTCTACTAAAAATACAAAAATTAGTCGGGCGTGGTGGCGGGCGCTTGTAATCCCAGCTACCTGGGAGGCTGAGGTAGGAGAATCGCTTGACCCCAGGAGGCAGAGGTTGCAGTGAGCCAAGATCGCGCCACTGCACTGCAGCCTGGGTGACAGAGTGAGACTCCGTCTCTAAACAAACAAACAAATAAATAAATAAAAATACTGATGTCTCTGGGCTTTGGCTAGTATTGCAATTTACAACCTTTCCAATGTCTGCTGCACCATTGCATTTAGAGGAAATCTGCATTCCCCAACAGGAACTGCAAGGCCCCCTGCATGACGTGGCCCCTGCTGCCTGTTCAGTTCCTTAGCTCGAAATCCTTCCCTTTACCTTGTGGATTTTGTTTTAGTCCCAATGTCTCCTGCCCTCTCATCTCAGTTTCTTGAATACGTCAAGACTTCTTTGTCTCTGAGAGGTAGCTCAAGTTTTCTTCCCTCTGCCTGGAGGGTGGCTGGGTCTTTTTGGTTCTTTTTAGTTAAAAGTCCCACCGAAGAGGTCTTTTCCTGACCCCTTATCTAAACTAGTGCCTACTCAGTTATATTCTCCTTTTTTTGTTTTTTTGTTTTTTTGGTTTTTTTGAGACGGAGTCTCGCTCTGTCGCCCAGGCTGGAGTGCTGTGGCCGGATCTCAGCTCACTGCAAGCTCCGCCTCCCGGGTTCACGCCATTCTCCTGCCTCAGCCTCCCAAGTAGCTGGGACTACAGGC
>NW_012103474.1:0-527 GCF_000951045.1 Mandrillus leucophaeus
ACTGGGTTAGTTCTACCGCAATCCTGCTCAAAAACTTTACTTCCCGATTTTTAATAAAGTACAAAGTCCTTATCCCGGTTGGGCGCAGTGGCTCACGCCTGTAATCCCAGCACTTTGGGAGGCCAAGGCGGGTAGATCATGAGGTCAGGAGATCAAGACCATCCTGGCTAACGTGGTGAAACCCCATCTCTACTAAAAATACAAAAACAAAATTAGCTGGACATGGTGGTAGGCACCTGTAGTCCCAGCTACTTGGGAGGCTGAGGCAGGAGAATGGCGTGAACCCGGGAAGCGGAGGTTGCAGTGAGCTGAGATTGTGCCATTGCATTCCAGCCTGGGTGACAGAGCGAGACTCTGTCTCAAAAACAAACAAACAAACAAAATATGTAACCAGCAAAAACTAACAAACAAGCACTAGAAAGACCAATAAAAATACAAGTTGGTTCTGTGAAAAGAGAAATAAGTATATCTATGGCAAAACTAATCAGGAAAAAGAAAGAAAGCAAAAACACTACAAATTTTAAAAC
>NW_012103474.1:577-1946 GCF_000951045.1 Mandrillus leucophaeus
GGAGGTTGCAGTGAGCCGAGATCACACCATTGCACTCCAGCCTGAGTGACGAGCAGAACTCCGTCTCAAAAAAAAAAAAAAAATACTAGCTGGGCACAGTGGCTTGTGCTTGTAATCCCAGCACTTTGGGAGGCTCAGGCGGAGGTTCATTTGAGCCCAGTTCAAGACCAGCCTAGGCAACATAATGAGACTCTCTCTAGAAGTAATAATAATAATAATGAAAGGTTAATCTGTTCCAGACAACAGAAAAAACTATTTGCGAATAAGCAAATAATTATTTGAGGCGAATACAACCTTAATTTCAAAACTGGTTGGGGCTGGGCGCGGTGGCTCAAGCCTGTAATCCCAGCACTTTGGGAGGCCGAGGTGGGCGGATCACAAGGTCAGGAGATCGAGGCCATCCTGGCTAACACGGTGAAACCCCATCTCTACTAAAAATACAAAAAAATTAGCCGGGTGTGGTGGCGGGCACCTGTAGTCCCAGCTACTTGGGAGTCTGAGGCGGGAGAATGGTGTGAACCCAGGAGGCCGAGGTTGCAGTGAGCCAAGATCGCGCCACTGTACTCCAGCCTGGGCAACAGAGCGAGACTCCGTCTCAAAAACAACAACAACAACAACAACAAAAACAAAACTGGTCAAGAATAGAGCAAAACAAAAAAAACTACAAGACCAGACAACTACAAGCCAATATTTCTTATAAACATAAACAGAAATAGCCTTAAAAAAAAAAAATTGGCCTGTCATCCCAGCACTTTGGGAGGCCAAGGTGGGTGGACTGCTTGACGTCAGGAATTCAAGACCAACTTTGTTAACATGGTGAAGTCCTGTCTCTATTAAAAACACAAAAATTAGAAGGACATGGTAGTGCACACCTGTTATCCCAGCTACTCAGGAGGCTGAGGCAGGAGAGTAGCTTGAACCTGGGAGGCAGAGGTTGCAGCGAGCCAAGATTGCGCCACTCTCCAGCCTGCGCAACAGAGGGAGACTCCGTAGCAAAAAAAAAAAAAAAAAAAAATCAACCAACTGAATCCAGCAAGATATTAAACAAAAAAGCACTACAGACAAGTGAGATGTATCCCAAAAATGTGAGGATGTCTAACATTAAAAAACCAATTAGTGGGCTGGGTGCAATGGCTCACGCCTGTAATCCCAGCAATTTGGGAGGCTGAGGCGGGTGGATCACGAGATCAGGAGATAGAGACAATCCTGGCTAACACGGTGAAACCCCGTCTCTACTAAAAATACAAAAAATTAGCTGGGCGTGGTGGTGGGCACCTGTAGTCCCAGCTACTTGGGAGTCTGAGATGGGAAAATGGCGTGAAGCCGGGAGCGGAGGTTGCAGTGAGCTGAGATTGTGCCACTGCATTCC
>NW_012103475.1:0-657 GCF_000951045.1 Mandrillus leucophaeus
ACTTTCCATACCTACGAATTTATCCCACAGATACACACCCATGTACACGGACATGCACGGACGAAGGTATTTGGGATAGACAATGTCTGTTATGGGCAAACACTGGGGGCAGATTGCCTTATCGCCCATGGGGACTGGATTACAAGTTATGAAACACCTATAACTAGAATGCTGTGCAGCTACGAAAGGGAATAAGGTGGACAGAACAATCTCCAAGACCTGTCCCTCCAGGCACTGAGGGAAAAGAGTAGAGGCAAGAACGGGGGCGAGAGTGTGTGACCATTTGGGTAACAAACAAAGAGGGTAACACAAAACCATGTGTGTTGCCTATGTCCGTGAGCACTCTCTAAGAATGCTGACTGCTCTGGGAATTCTGAACAGTTGTGGTGCTGGGAGGCAGGGAGAATTTTTTTTTTTTTTTTTTTTTTTTTTTTGAGACGGAGCCTCGCCCTGTCCCCGAGGCTGGAGTGCAGTGGTGCGATCTCGGCTCACTGCAACCTCTGCCTCCCGGGTTCACGCCATTCTCCTGCCTCAGCCTCCCCAATAGCTGGGACTACAGGCACCCGCCACCATGCCCAGCTAATTTTTTGTATTTTTAGTGGAGACGGGGTTTCACCGTGTTAGCCAGGATGGTCTTGATCTCCTGACCTCGTGATC
>NW_012103475.1:4987-5498 GCF_000951045.1 Mandrillus leucophaeus
AAAAAAAAAAAAAAAAAACCTATCAGCCCTTCTATTTAGGGCCAAGGAGGCCAATCGTTCCTGTTTAAACAGCAGAATTGCCCAATTATTTTTACCTGTATCTGATGGCACAAAAAAAAAAGTCTTCAAACTTCCGCTGACATCCTTCCCACCCTCCAGAGTAGACAGAGTTCACACAATCGCATCTTAGGTCAGTCCTCAGGCTTTTAAAAATCATCTTACATTTTTAAATATAATACAACTACTCAGGTAACAAGAATACTTACAGATACCTTAGATAATTGCATGACACATTAGCCTGCTCAAAGAAACAGCAAAGATGAAAAATAATGTACAAGAATTATAGTCCCTTGTTTATAGAAACCATCCAAATAAAATATTTTCCCTAATTTCAGTTGTTCTTTAAACGACAGGTTCATTGTGTTCATTTTCAAGGAAATATCAGCCAAACACTGAAGTCTGAATTACCGTAGTATGTCTAGCAGTCCTTCTTTAGAGCGGAAACGGTACT
>NW_012103475.1:8543-8955 GCF_000951045.1 Mandrillus leucophaeus
AAAAAAAAAAAAAAAAAAAATGAGCACAGGACTCCTTAGTTTTCCATTACCTCAAGTGTGTATTTATCATATGTCCTGTCTGCTTATTGCTGGTTTAATGAATATAATTTACTTTTGTATATCAAGTTTAAATTTGACAACATTGTACATTCTTATTAATTCTAATAATTTGTATTATTTGGGGTTTTTCATGTAGACAAGTACATCTGAGAATAATGACAGTTTTGTTTCCTCCTTTCCAATCCTTATTCTTTTTAGTTCTGTGGTAGTCGTAGAATAGAACCCTCCACTAATAGGTAGACAAGAGTGATGGATAGACTTTAATCTATCATTTTAAATCTCTGAAATGTTGAGATGGTTTGTTATTGCAGAGTAACACTGCCCAATCTAACTTTTTTGGTTTTTTTTTTTT
>NW_012103476.1:0-110777 GCF_000951045.1 Mandrillus leucophaeus
TGTAACATCCACTTTGGGGCTTCGAGGTCACTGGCATCCCTGTTCGGTTGCCACTGTGTTCCCCTTGTCTGGATGCCAGAGTCCCCCATGGGAGTTGCTTGTGACATGCCTGATCCAGTCACAAGTCCTGCACAGAGCCCACTCCTATGCCAGAGCTTGGAGTGGCCGGCTGGACCCTGCACTCACATGCTCACACACCCACTCCCACCGCAGGCTGAGCGCACAGTCATAGTGGCCACGGGATCCATGCTGGAGTGCAAGGTGGGCACAGTCTGGGGGGCCGAGTCAGCAGGGTACCTCTGTAGCAAGCCACGGCCTGAGCAAGTCCTGAGTGGACACATTGCCAGTCGCACTGGCCTCCAACTGGCAAAGCAGCACCAAAAAAAAATCCTGCATCAATAACAAACATACTAAGGACTTTTTAAAAAAAGTTTTGAGTTAATATTTATGATTCCAATATATGGAACTAATAATAAATAAACACTAACATATTTTTATATCAGTTTTCAAAGAGGTAGTAAAGTGAAAATTCTGCCATTTTTCAGAGAACAAAAATGTTAAATATACAGATTTATTTCCTAATCCATCAACTTCCTTCCCCCGTCTGCTCACAAAACTACTAGTCTAAGTCTGATGTTTGTATTTCCTATGCATTTCACTAACTGTACTAAATATATGGGTCAAAACCAATATAGAGTATAGGTTTTAAATGTAAAATTAACTGGTGGTATTTTATGGAAAATTTCTTTTGTAATTTGCTTTTCTACTCAAAGTAGACTTTTGGTTTGTTTTGTTTGGTCAAATATGGAAATGATCTAAGTTTCTATTTATTTATTCCATCTTTTTTGTTTTATTAATGTGTCTCTGATGAATGTTGGACCAAAGGGAGTAAACAGAACCCAAGACACCTAACAGGATGTTCCCAAGAATTAAGATGAACACCAAAGAGAACAGATAACTTTATGGAAACTCTGTTGGTGGGATCCACTTCCAGCTGTGTGGTAAAAGTCAAATAGAAATCAATTTGTATTTCAACATAAAAATGGAAGTCAATATTGAATAATAACAATTACCTGAGTAGCTGGGGATTTTGCTCTTTTCTATATTCATTTTTATTTAAAAAATTAGGATTATTGTAGAGCTAACATGTAGAAGTTATAAGAAGTTATAAGAAGTAATACTGAGAGAATACCCTTTACCCAATATTCCTCAATGGTAACATCCTGTAAAACTGTAGTACAGTATCACATCCAGGACATTAGCATTTAATAGTCAAGGTGCATAACAATAGAGTTACGTGAAAATACATATAAAGCAAATTATGCTTCCTTTAGACTTATTTTGCTCTTTTTGTTTTCTAGGCACTTGTCATGGTACCTTATATTTTGAATTGGAGACTTTCATTCTAATATATGCATAGATTTTCCTCTCTTTGTTGCTTTAGCTTTATTCAACACTTGTTAATGTTTTATTTTCATTTATATTCACTTTAATGTAATTTTCAGAAATTTTATCTAAGATTTTTTTTCTTTAACCCTTGGATTATTTATTTCTAACGCTGTCACAAAGATGAACTCAGAGTGTCTTCTCATAGCCTTGTTAGGGTAAAATTGTAGGTGACCCACTTGATTGTTTTTTCAAGGATGGAAGTTGGGCCATAGATATTTTCTGTGTTGTTTACCTGGGTAAAGATGTTATTCTCTAAAAGTTGTCTCTCCTGCTATGCTACCTGTTTCTTGGCCTTTTTGCTTCAAAAAAGGAGGCTTTTGGGGGGGATATTTCTCTGTTTTCATTGATGTTTACAGATTGCTGGTTTCTTCAATTTCAGGATTTTCATATATGATGAAAAAAAAAAACAAATCCAGTGGGCTCATCACTGTGTCATTCCTTTAGATCCAAGTTTCTAGTGGGTCCAGCTTCTCTCCACATTTCAGAGTCATAAGTGTCTTTTAAATTATTATTTATTTATATATAAATTAATTAAATAATTAAAAGACATTTAAGAAGACTTTGAATATATTTATTATTTTTAAGCTCCAGTGTTTTTAGCTGTACATCACAGAGGGAGTAAGAAAGATTACATCTACTTCATTGTCCCAGAGGGTGAATAATAAAGTTGCTCTTAGTATTGCTTTAAAATTTCAAAGAAACAACTGTCTCTTTTTGTTGTACTTTACCATACACATCTATTATTCTTTTTTTTTTCTCCCATCTTTACCCAAGGCTTAGAATTACATTTTACTTATGCTTTTCACAATTCAGTGAAGGTAAATTCTAAATCATGCATAGTCATTAAAATGCCTCCTTGCTGTACATGTTATTTTTCCCTTTTCCAATATGGAACAATATTAGTGTAAATTAGACATTAGTTTATTTCTTCCATAGTAAGATGTTTCTATAATTTTTATTATCTTATTTTGATCATTTATTGAAATATTATTTATGTCTGAGTAGGAAACGGAAAGAAATTTCTGAAACTTCTAATGACCCATACTTTGACTACAAATACTATCTTTAAATATTGCTGTCAATGTTTTATACACACAAACTACACAAGAAAAATATGAAAGACATTGATTTTGGAACCATTAGCAGGGTACCCGGCATATGGATGTTACAATATATTTAAAATACATTGTTACATTATCGCAAATGCAGAGGAAAAAAATGAGAAACTTCTACTTGCTTATTGAGAACTACTTCTAATGTTTATACAACTTGCTCTAAATTTACTACATTTGGTAGTAAATTATTTTGAGGACCCAATGTAAGGAAACTATGTTAACCTATTTTAAACATAAAGTTACAAAATATCCTAATAGTAAGTTTTCTGAACTACACTTTTGAATATAACTCAATGTACTATAAATATAAAATATTAGTGGAAAAATTATCCTAAGATTAGATTGAACCTCTTGTGAACATATGTAAGTGTACTAATGGCAAGCGTAGATTTCCATTTATTTCTATGTTTCAGTGGTAGATAGACAAATTTAAGATGTAATACCTGTTTTTATCTTATTTATTTCAAGTAATTTTTAGATGCAAAAATGTCCTATTTTTAATACTTGTGGTTGAAAATAGTATTCCATCAAAGACACAAATCACAGTTTTCTGTGTCTCAAACTTAAGTAAAGGGTTGTTATAGTAAATCAACCAAACATACTTTTTTTTCTATAAATATATGGAGTGGTCCTAGAAATAAAAGCATCATGGTGCTGGATAATATAGCTGGCCAAGTATATACATTTTAAGGTGTATGTAAGTTGGATTTCTATGAAAGATAGATGAATTGATAATAATAGGAAATAGAGGTAAACATTCTTTTGAGTAAATTTGCATTTATTCAAAATCGTAAAGTTAATTAGCAATTATGAAATTCTTTCAAAAATATGTATTCAATTCCTGTTTGTAGTGAAGATTGTGACTTCACTTCTAGAATTCCCAAATAATTGTTGGAAAGAACCACAGTAAACATAAACATAAGTCAAATTATGATGAGTTATGAAGGAAAGATGCAGATGGCTTTGAAAATATGTTCAAGGAGCATCTGCCATCCATGAGTAGATAATTAAAAAAGGCTTTCTTAAGATATCTAGAAACAGCATAACATAGTGATTAAAACATTAACAAAGCTGGAGTGGCTCATTTGGTACTCTGTGGTTCCTTACCATGGCAGCAGGCTAGGTTTCTTCATGTTACGGCCTAAGGGTTTTAGCGAGCAGGAGGATGACCTGTATTTGAATTCTAATTTTTTTTTCTTTTTTTCAGTTCGAGACCTTAGGGAGGGTATGAAATCCCTTCGTGCTTCCATTTTTATAATCTCTGAAAATAGAGGCAATAATACCTGGTTATTAGGATTGCATGGTGTAATATTTGTAAAACATTTAGAAATGTACCTCACATAGAAAATATCTTTTAAGTTCTGGATTAAAAAATAAAGCTGATCAGGACTTAAATCTAAGACCTGAAACTGTAAAAATTCTAGAAGATAACATTGTTAAAACCCTTCTAGACGTTGGCTTAGGCATGGATTTCATGACCAAGAACCACCCCCCTACCAAGAAAATGCAATAAAAAAAAGATAAATAGCTGGGACTTAATTAAACTGAAGAGCTTTTACACAGCAAAAGGAACGGTCAGCAGAGTAAAAGACAACCCACAAAGTGGGAGACAATCTTCACAATCTATGATCATGCCAAAGGACTAATATCCAGAATCTACAATGAATTCAAACAGATTAGCACAAAAAAAAAAAAAAAGAACCCAAAACTTCCATCAAAAAGTGGGCTAACACATGAATAGACAATTCTCAAAAGAAGACATACAAATGGTCAACAAACATTTTAAAAATTGCTCAATATCACTAATGATCAGGGAAATGTAAACCAAAACTATAAGGCAATACCACTTTACTCCTGCCAGAAGGGCTGTAATAAAAAAAAAAAATCAAAAATAATAATGTTGGCATGGGTGTGATGAACAGGGAACACTTTTACACAGCTGGTGGGAATGTAAACTAGTATAACCACTATGGAAAACAGTATGAAGTTCCTTAAAGAACTAAAAGTAGAACTATCATTTGATCCAGCAGTCTCACTATTGGGTATCTACACGGAGGAAAAGAAGGCATTCTATGTAAAAGATACTTCTTCACACATGTTTATATCAGCACAATTCACAATTGCAAAAACATGGAACCAACTCAAATGCTCATCAATCAATGAGTGGATAAAGAAACTCTCCGTAAAAATTGTAATGAATTGCATTATTTATTACTTTCTAATATGATTGCTTTTTGTCTTACAATGTTATAAATATTTTTCTAAATGAATAATATTAAGAAGATAAACAATATCCAAATCATTTTCTTATTTGTACTTCAATATGTCATTATAATAAATGTAATAAAAACAAAATAACATAAGGTTCTGTTGTAGTAATTTTCTTGCTGCTACAAAAAGGCATATGTTCCCATTCACTGAATAAATACTAATAATAGTACTGGAAGACCTATATTTCATTTCTGGAAAATAACAGTAAATATAGGTACTAAAGTGCCTTTTAAAAAGGTCTCATTATTGCAAATTATATGGCATTTTTTAATACATTTTACTTCTAAGATCTGGAAGATGTGGAATGGTAAATAATAGTTAACTGTATCTATATAATATATCCATTTTTATAATACTTTTTACTATGTTATTTACTTCATCAGCTGGATTTTGCTGTATAATCAACTATCCAAAATGTAGTGGCTTAAAAGACCAGTCATTTTAGATAGATTCTGATACTTTGGGCTGACTGGGCTATGGTCTGTGTTTAATTTCCACTGAGTTCTTTTACGTGTGTGTCTGTGGTCAGCTAGCAGGTCAGTCTGTGGCTGCGTGATCTGCATAAATGTCTTCATATGTCTTGTAGTTGGCAGGTTGTTTGGTCTAGGGACCTCAGCTGGGGTGACTGATTTGCAATCTGTGGTTTCTAACCATGCGTTAAGTTAGGCTTGGTTGTTTCACATC
Organism: Mandrillus leucophaeus; assembly: GCF_000951045.1. NCBI lineage: Eukaryota > Metazoa > Chordata > Mammalia > Primates > Cercopithecidae > Mandrillus > Mandrillus leucophaeus. Next base: position 5,520 of record NW_012103476.1, read on the forward strand.
ATGGCCAAAGTGTTTCAAGAGCAGCAAGAGAGGTTTGGGTCCAACATAAAAGTTATTTTCAAGTCTGTGCATATGTGACATGTATTACTGTCGTGTTGGCCAAAACAAGTCATGTGGCAATGCAGCAGAGCATTGTGGATGAGGATGGTATCCAACAGCAGAAATATAGGGAAGAAGACTATTACATGCACTTTTTAAAACAATAATTCTCATGGTTATTAACTTTTGCTCTAAAATATACTACATAAGAAAATATATAATATCAAAACATATCTGCCTGAGCCTTATCTATACTTTTAAATTGAGATCAGAGATGAGGGTGTGGGAAATGTAGGATGGAAAAAGCCACATCAGGAATTATATAGTTGATATGGTCTGGATATTTGTCCCCAAGGATGAAGGTGGGGCCTGGTTGGAGGTGGTTTGGTAATGAGGGCAGACCCCTCACAGCTTGATACTGACCTTGTAATAGTGAGTGAGTTCTCATGCGATCTAGCCATTTAAAAGTGTGTGGCACCTTCCCCCACTCTCTTTCTCTCTTGCTACTTCTTTTGCCACGTGAAGTGCTTCTTCTTGCTTTGCCTTTCTCCATGACTGTGAGCTTCCCAAGGCCTCTCCAGAAACCTAGGAGATGCCAGCACCCACCATGCTTCCTATAAAGTTTGTATAACTGTGGGCCAATTAAACCTCTTTTCTTTATCTATTACCAAGTCCCAGGTAGTCCTTTATAGCAATGCAAGAATGGACTAACTGAAAAAATTGGTACAGAAGGCTGGGGCTTTGCTATAAAAATACCTAAAAATATGGAAGCAACTTTGGTACTGGGTAACAGGCAGAGGGAGGAAGAGTTTGGAAAGCTCGGAAGAAGACAGGAAGATGAAAGAAGTTTGAAACTTCCTGGAAACTAGTTGAATGGTTGTGACCAAAATATTAATAGTGATATGGACAGTGAAGTCCATGCTGCTGAAGCCTCAGATGGAAATGAGGAACTTATTGGGAGCTAGAGCGAAGGTTACACATGCCATGCCTTAGCAAAAAGCTTTCTGCTTTCTGCTAATGCCCTAAGGATTTGGAAAGTTTGAACTTGAGAGTGATAATTTAGGGTATCTGGCTGAAGATATTTCTAAGCAGCAAAGCATCAAGAGGTAGCCTGGCTGCTTCTAAGAACCTAAGCTCACATGTGGGAGCAAGAAAATAACTCAAATTAGAAATTTATATTTAAAAGTAAAGCCAAGTATAAAACTTTGGAAAAATGTGCAGCCTTGCAAGTGGCAGAGAAAGAAAAAACTTTCTTAGCAAAAGGAATTCAAGCAGGGCGTGAAGCAACTACTTGCTAAAGAAATTTGAAAAAGTAAAAGGGAGCCAAATGCTGACAGCCAAAACAAGGAAGAAAAGGCTGGGAAGGTATTTGAGAAACCTTCACAGCAACCCCTCCCATCACATTCTCTAAGGCCTAGGAGGGAAGAATAGTTTCCTGGGCTGGACGGAGGGCCCCTCTGGCCTGCACAGCTTTGGAACACTGCTTCCCTTATCCCAGTTGCTTGGGTTCAGCCTGATCTCAAATGGCCCCAGATGCTGCTTGTGCCACTGCTTTGGAGAGCACGAGCTACCTTAAGCCCTGATGACTTACATTTGGTTTTAAGCCTGTTGGTACACAGAATGCAAGAATAAATGAAACCAAGCACCCACTGCCTAGATTTCAGGAGCTATATGGAAAAGCCTTGGTGCCCAGGCATGAACCTGCATGGGGGGAGACTCTTCACAAAGAATCTTACTAGGGCAGTGTGAAGGGAATTTGGGGGGTTGGAGATCCCACGCATAGCTTCCAATGGAGCACTGTCTAGTGGAACTGTGATAAGGGGACTGATGTGATTTGGCTCTGTGACCCTATGCAAATCTCATCTGGAATTGTACTCCCATAATTCCTACATGTTGTGGGAGAGACCCCCCGTGGGAGATAATTGAATCACGGGGTCAGTTTCCTCTGTACTGTTTGCATGGTAATAAATAAGTCCCATGAGATCTGTCAGTTTTATCAGGGGTTTCTGCTTTTGTGTCTTCCTCATTTCTCTCTTTGCCTGCTGCCATCCATGTAAGATGGGACGTGCTCCTCCCTTTCTTCCACCATAATTGTGAAGCTTCCCCAGCCCCTTGAAACTGTATTAAACTTCTGACTTTTGTAAATTGCCCACTCTCGGGCATGTCTTTATCAACGGTGTGAAAATGGACTAATTCAGTAAATTGGTACCAGTAGAGTGTGGCGCTGCTGAGAAGATACCCAAAAATGTAGCAGCAAATTTTGAACTGGGTAACAAGCAGAGGGTGGAACAGTTTGGAGAGCTCAGAAGACGGGAAAATGTGGGACAGTTTGGAACTTTCTAGAGACTTGTTGAATGGCTTTAGCTAAAATGCTGATTGCAATATGGACAATAAGGTTCAGGCTGAGATGGTCTCAGATGGAGATGAAGAACTTGTTGGAAACTGGAGCAAAGGTGACTCTTGTTATGTTTTAGCAAAGAGACTGACAGCATTTTGCCCCTGCCCTGGAGATTTGTGCAACTTTGAACTTGAGATAGATAATTTAAGGTATCTGGTAGAAGAAATTTCTAAGCAGCAAAACATTCAAGAGGTGACTTGGGTGCTATTAAAAGACCTAAGTTTTAAAAGGAAAGCAGAGTATAAAAGTTTGAAAAAGTTGCAACCTGACAATGTGATAGTAAAGAAAACCCCATTTTCTGAGGAGAAATTCAAACAGACTGCACAAATTTGCCTAAGAAACAAGGAGCCAAAGGTCAATCCTCAGACAATGGGTAAAATGTCTCCAGGGCATGTCAGAGGTCCTCAGCCAGCCCCTCCCATCACAGGCTCAGAGGCCTAGGAGAAAAAGTGATTTTGTGGGCTGGGCCCAGGGTCCCTGTGCTAAGGTGATTGGTGCCCTGCATCCCAGTCACTCCAGCAGTGCGATGAAAGGGGCCAATGTAGAGCTTGGGCTGTGGCTTCAGATGGTGCAAGCCCCAAGTGTTGGCAGCTTCCACGTGGTGTTGAGCCTGTGGGTACACAGAAGTAAAGGATTGAGGTTTGGGAACCTCCACCTAGATTTCAGAAGATGTTTAGAAACACCTGGATGCCCAGACAGAAGTTTGCTGCAGGGCTGGAGTTCTCATGGAGAATCTCTGTTCAGGCAGTACAGAAAGGAAATGTGGGGTTGGAGCCCCCATACGGAGTCCCTACTGGGACACTACCTAGTGGAGCTATGAGAAGAGGGCCACCATCCTCCAGACCCGAGAATGGTAGATCCACCAACAGCTTGCACTTTGCACCTGGAAATGCCGCAGACACTCAACACCAGGCCATGAAAGTGACCAGGAGGGAGGCTGTACCTTGCAAAACCACAGGGGCAGAGCTGCCCGAGACCATGGGAACCCATCACTTGCATCAGTGTGACCTGAATGTGAGACATGGAGTCACAGGAGATCATTTTGCAGTTTTAAGATGTGACTTCCTCACTGGATTTCAGACTTGCATGGGTCCTATAGCCCCTCTGTTTCGGCCAATGTCTCCCATGTGAAATGTTGTATTTAACCAATATCTGTACCCTCATTGTATCTAGGAGATAACTAGCTTGCTTTTGATTGTACAGCCTCATAGGCGGAAAAGACTTGCCTTATCTCAGATGAGACTTTGGACTGTGGACTTTTGAGTTGATTCTGAAATGAGTTAAGGGTTTGGGGTACTGTTGGGAAGGCATGATTGGTTTTGAAATGTAAGGACATGAGATTTGGCAGAGTCCGGGTGGAATGATATGATTTGACTCTGTGTCCCCACCTGAATCTCATATTGTGGGAATTGTACTCCCACAATCCCACATGTTGTGGCAGGGACCTGGTGGGAGAAAATTGAATCATGGGGGCATTTTCTTATGGTAGTAAATAAGTCTCATGAAATCTGATGGTTTTATCAGGGATTTCTGCTTTTGTGTCTTCCTCATTTCTCTTTGCCTGCTGCCATCCATGTAAGATAGGACATGCTCCTCCTTGCCTCCTGCCATGATTGTGAGGCTTCCCCTGCCACGTGGAACTGTAAGTCCTATTAAATCTCTTTTTTTTGTAAATTGCCCAGTCTCCAGTGTGTCTATCAGCAATGTGATAACAGACTAATACAGGGACCACCATAATTCAGACTCTAGAATAGGAGATCCACCAGCTGCCTGCACTCTGTACCTGGAAAAGCCACAGGCATTCAGGCATTCAACTCCACACATGAGAGCAGGCCTGGGGTTGAACCCTGCAAAGCCACAGGGGTGGAGCTCTTTAAAGCCTTGGAGGCCCACCCTTTGACCAGTGTCCCTGGGATGTGGGACATGGAGTCAAAGGATAAAGCTGCCATTGCAAAATTGTAACTGAGACGGTACAGGAGATCTCACTTACCCAACTCCATCTTGTTTCTAACCTCCAAGCAGTCCTTGCTCATTCCTAGGCATAGGCTGAACTAACTTTGGAAGAACTTAGTTTACAGTTTAAAGCAAGTAACAACTCTTTCCCAAAACAAACCTCTTTCTTGCCTGGGGACTAAACTACCTTTGTAAAACTAACAAATTAGCCGCCAGATTAGAAATTATAGTATAGGAGTTATTCAGCTGGAGGTGACAAGATTCTGACAGTCCCTAAACCGGTCCTGAGATCAGTGCTTGAGTTATTTTGCAGACCCTGTACCTGATGGATCAGCTGGCACCACCCAGATTAATCAACTGGCTCATCTGATCTTGTGACCCCCACCCAGGAACGATTTAGCACAAGAGGACAGCTTTGATTTCCTATGATTTCATCTCTGACCCAACCAACCAGCACTCCCAACTCACTGGCCTTCCTCCAGCCACCAAATTATTGTTAAAAACTCTAAACCATGAATGCTTTGGAAGGCTGGTTTGCGTAATAATAAAACTCTTGTCTCCTGCACAGCGGGCTCTGTGTGAATTACTCTTTCTCTATTGCAATTCCTCTGTCTTGATAAATCAGCTCTGTCTAGACAGAGGGCAAGGTGAACCCACCGGGCAGTTACAAGGAGATTATTTTGAGGCTTTAAGATTTAATGGCTGCTCTGTTGAGCTTTGAACTTGTATGCAGCTTATAGCCCCATACTTTGACTGATTTCTCCCTTTTGGAATGGGAATGTTTATCTAATGCCTATACACCCGTTGTATCTTGGAAGTAGGTAATTTTTTTTTTTTTTAATTTTACAGAGTGATAAGTATAAGGGATTTGTTTTGTCTCAGATAAATCTTTGGACTGTGGAATTTTGAGTTAATGCTGAAATGAGTTAAGACTTTGGGGACTGTTGGGAAGGCATGACTGTATTTTGCAATGTGAGAAAGACATAAGATTTGGGAGGGTCCAGGGGTGGAATTACATAGTTCAGATATTGGTGCCCATCCAAATCTCATGTTGAATTGTAATCTGCTGTGCTGGTGGTGGGGCCTGATGGGAGATGTTTGGGTTATGGAGGCTGTATTATTCTGTTCTCACATTGATATAAAGAAATAAGTGAGACTGGGTAATTTATAAAGAGAAGAGATTTAATTGACTCATGGTTCTGAATGCTGTACAGAAAGCATAGTGACTTCTGCTGTGGGGGAGGCCTCAGGAAGCTTCTCATCATGGCAGAAGGCAAGGGGGAGCAAAGCATCTTTCATGGCAGGAAGAGGAACAAGAAAGAGAGAGAGGGAAGAGGTGCCACACACTTTTAAACAACCATATGTGGTGAGAACTCAGTCATTCATTATCACAAGGACAGTACCAAAGGAATGGTGTTAAACCATTCATGAGAAATATACCCCCATAGTCCAATCACCTCACACCAGACCACACTTCCAACATTGGGGATTACAGTTCAACATAAGATTTGAGTGGGAACACGAATCATATCAGGGTTGGATCCCTCAGGGGTTGGTGCTGACTTCAAAGACAGTGAATGACAAAGGATAAATGCTTGATGAAGTGGATACCCTATTTTCCATGATGTGCTTATTTCATATTGCATGCTTGTATCAAAACATTACAGGTACCCCATGAATATATACAGCTACTATTGTACTCACAAAAACTAAACATTAGAAAAAGAAGAAGAAAAAAAAGATAGTGATTTCTCATATAACAGTGTGTGGCACCTCCTGCCCGCAACTTGCTCTGTCTTTCTCCTGCCTCCCCAGTGTGACATGCCTGCTCTTGCTTCACCTTCCAGCATGACTGTAATCTTCCTGGGGCCTCCCAAGAAGCTGAGCAAATGCCAGTACCATTATCCCTGGAAAGCCTACCAAACTGTGAGCCAATTAAATCTTTTTTCTTTGTAAATTAACCAGTATCAGGTATTTATGCAATGCAAGAATAGCCTATTACAATAATTATTTTATAAAATCTTCTTTGTTGTAGGATCTATCAGATAGGCTAATAAAGCCTGTAGGTACTTCTGGCCTGGTTGTCATAAATGTTAGCAATGTCATTATCAGTATATTCTTTGTTATCAAATCAACAGGCATATCTCAGGAGATATCAGAATAAAGGTAAGAAACAGAAATGGGCTGAAGTGTTCCTCCCAGGAGAATATTACAATGTGTCAAAATAAACATAATGATATTCTGAAATAGGGGTCCCATTCCAGCTTCAGCTGCAGATGCTAACCTTTCTAGGGACATGTTCTAAACATTCCTACTCCAAATAAAGCAGAGAGATGTGAAGAGAATTTTTTTTTTTTCCCAGATAGAAAAAACATACTATCATGTAGCCATTTGTGCTCACCAGCTCCAAATCAGACCTCTCTGACACTGGTAATGAGGGCTCAGATAAAGAGATAGACATGAAGAACTGAGTGATTCATGCTACACTACTGATGGTAGTAAGCCTTGTGGCAAAGAAGCAGTATCCAGAATTTGGGAAATATAAAATTTGGAAAAATAGAATCCATCAGTTCATCCTTTCAAACCACACTGGTTCTGTTTCTGAGTAACTGCTCTAGCAAAGAAGATTTCAGAATTAAATATAATACTGCTGACATCCTAATTTTATTTATTTTATTTTATTTATTTTTTGATATGGAGTCTTGCCCTGTTGCCCAGGCTGCAGTGCAGTGGCACGGTCTCAGCTCACTGCAACCTCCACCTCCCAGGTTCAAGTGATTCTCCTGCCTCAGCCTCCTGAGTATCTGGGATTACACATGCCTGCCACCACGCCCGGCTAGTTTTTTGTATTTTTAGTAGCGATGGGGTTTCACCATGTTGGCCTGGCTGGTCTCGAACTCCTGACCTCGTAATCTGCTTGCCTCAGCCTCCCAAAGTGCTGGGATTATAGGTGTGAACCACTCACTGTGCCCGGCCAACATCCCAATTTTATTCTGCCTCAACACAAAGTAATTTGCTCCCATATGTTCTTTTCTGTACTATTATTCTCTTGCCAATGTGTAGGTTTTTACTACTGAAGTCACCTTTCTATTCTCCTACTCTTCCCTCCAACTAAAAAACTCCTCAGTTAGTTCAGGCTCATCTCCTAAAATTTCTTCTCCTGTCTTAATTTAAATTTGATAATAATCTAGTAATAAAGTGTTTCCTGTTAAGTTTTGGCTAAAGGCTGCTTTTCATTTTATTTTATAAGGAATTCAATATTGAAAGGCATTTCAGTTTATTTGCTTTAAAATGTCCCCATTACTTCAATAATTAAAACAAAACTATGCACAAACAGTATATCCTTTGAGATTCTTGTGTCCAGCTTCATCTTAATTTGCCCTCCCCTCACTTTACCTATCTGCTCACCAAAGTGTCTCAATTATTTATTATTTTGCCTCCTAACTTATACACTATGATGTTACTCTTGTCATTGTTAGAGATACAGTCACCGTTCAACAGAGTCACTGTATTAGTCAGTTTTCTCGCTGTTGACAAAGACATACCCAAGACTGGACAATTTACAAAAGAAAGAGGTTTAATTGGACTTACAGTTCCACATGGCTGGGAAAGCCTCACAATCATAGCAGAAGGCAAGGAGGAGCAAGTCACATCTTAACATGGATGACAGCAGACAAAGAGAGAGCTTGTGTAGGGGAATTCCTCTTTTTAAAACCATTAGATCTCATGAGACTTACAGTCATGAGAACAGCACGGGAAAGATTTTGCCTTCATGATTTAGCTACCTCCGACTGGGTCCCTCCCACAACACATGAGAATTCAAGATGAAATTTGGGTGGGCCTCTAAAAACTGTTTCCTTCATAGTTTCTCCTTAATAAATAAAATTTTATATTTTTAAAATACCAGACTAAAAACTTTGAAGTCATCTTAGATTCTCCTGTTACTTTCACACTACACATGCAATTTCCCAGCAAATGATGCTGGTTTTGCCTTCAATAATATATCTACAATACAGCCAGTACTTATCTTGTATATGCTAGTTGAAATCACCATGATCTTACACTTAGATTATTGCATTAGGGCCCTTACTGGGGCTTTTTGTTTGTTTGTTTGTTTGTTTGTTTTGCTTCCACCCTACAGTTTAGTGTATCTCAAAAGAGGTATCAAAATACTTTCTTTAAAATAAATATCACATTATGTCACTTCTCTGATCAAGACCTACCAAGGACTTCCTATTCATTGAAAGGAAAGTCTAAATTTTGTAAAATACCTACTAGCTTTTACATAATTTACATAAATACATACACACTTTATGATCTGGCCTCAAGGCTGTCATATGCAGAATATAAATTGTACACAATACAAAAGGAACCAGCAGACAGAACCCTTATAACCATGCACGGCAATCCTATATCTCATGATGTTCTTTTCCCTATTTTTTTTTAAAGTTCAGCCATGCATGCCTTCTTGACTCTCCTCAAAATCATCGGAACTTCCTCTTCAAGTGATTTACATTTTGTTCCTTCTGCTAAAAAATGAACGCTTTTACTTAAGTTAACTATATGACTTGCCCATTTGGTTCCTCATATCTTTGCTCAAATGCTACCTTATTACACAATCCTTTCTTGACCACTATGAATAAAATGACAACACTAACTGGCGCACTCGACCCCCTGAATCAATTCTGGAATTGCTTGCATTAGGATTCTCTTTTGTTCTGAAGTTTATGCCTAGAAAGCTGATTCCTGCAGGTTCTGTTTTCCTGATTCCTGGGCTAGCTGGGTTCAGTTGAGTTTGTTTCATGAGAGGGACCAATAGGATTTTTGGAGACCAGAAAAATAAGAGAGGCCAAGTTAATCTTTTTCTCTGCCTTTATCATAGTGAGTCTTTCTAGCAGACATTGAATTCCCTGTGTGGCTGTCTTAGTCCACTTTGTATTGCTGTTAAGAAATACCTGATTGCAGAGAGCCAAGATGGCACCACTGCACTCCAGCCTGGGGGAAGGAGAGAGACTTAATCTCAAAAAGAAAAAAAAAAAAAACAAAAAACACCTGAGGTGGCATAATTTATAGAGAAAAGAGGTTTATTTGGCTCATGGTTCAGTATGCTGTACAGGAAGCATGACACCAGCTTCTGCTTCTGGGGAGGCCCACGGGAAGCTTTCACTCATGGCAGAAAGCAAAGGGGAAGAGGAATCACACGTTGAGAGGAAGGAAGCAAAGATGTGGGTAAGAGGTGCCAGGCTCTTTTTAGCTGCCTCTAACAATCAGTTCTTGTGGGAACTAATAGAGCAAGGAGAACTCACTCATTCTCAGGCACAAAGCCATTCATAAGGGATCCACCTCTACAACCCAAACACTATTCACTAAGCTCCACCTCCAACATTAGGAATCAAATTTCAACATAAGATTCAGAAGAAACAAATATCCAAATGATATTAATGGTTTTTAGCCAGATCCAACCATGGGTTTATTTTTCACTGGGTGTAAAGTCTTAATAATGACCCGAAATAATAACCTGGAGCCTATGAATGTTATCTTTTAAAGCAGAAGAGACTCTGCATGTATGATCAAGTTAAGAATCTTAACTGGCAGAGAGCTTAGGTGACTTTTGTCCTAGTTATGCGGAAAACAGAACTTGTAAGCAATAAACTTATATATTTAGTTTAGACGATTTCTAAGCAAAATGTTGAAGTTGCAGCCTGGCTTCTTTTTGCTGCTTATAGTAAAATGTTAAAGGAAAAAGATACATTGAAGAAATAACTGTTAAACAAAAATAAACCAGAAGTTGATGACTTGAGAAATTCTTTTATTTATTTCTTTACTTTTTGAAACAGAGTCTCACTCTGTTGCCCAAGCTGGAGTTCAGTAGTGCTATCTCAGCTCACTGCAAACCTCCACCTCCCTCCTGCCTCAGCCTCCTGAATAGCTGGGATTACAGGAACATGCCACCATACCTAGCTGATTTTTCTGTGTTTTTAGTAGAGACAGGGTTTCATCACATTGGCCAGGCTGGTTTCAAAGTCCTAACCTCAGGCTACCTGCTGTCTAGGCCTCCCAAAATGTTGGGATTACAGGCATAAGTTACCATCCTTGGTCAACAAATTCGAATGCTATTCAACTTTCAAGAGATGCTAAAATTAGGAGATTCACTATCCGAAAAGCATGCTTGAAAGGAAAATTCAAGGACGTGACCAAACAACTTTTGAATAGTGCTGCACAGTATTAAAAGATCACCATATACATTCACACAGAGGGCTCTTTAGAGACATTAAGAATATGATTGGTGAGTCCTTTCAACTATCTTGGGAGAAACCAGAAATAAAGATGGTATTATCCAGGAAATATCTTGGGAGGACACTCCTGTTTAATGGGATAAATCCACATGACTTACATAGGAGATCCACAAGTTACTTGAGATGTTATGTTGGCAGAGACACTGCCAGTTAGTCCTGAAAAAAATAAAGAAAGGAAAAAAAAAAAAATAAAGAAAGAAAGGCAGGCTGTCAGACTCCCAAATTTCCATAAGCAGGAAAGAGGGATAAAACTTCTCAGCAGTAAACATGTGCACCTTTCAAGGGAAAAGGAGGATAATTCATGAGCAGAGTCTCCAGACCAGAGGGTGGATCCTGGAACCAGAGAATGCAGCTGTGGGTCGAGAATGGAGCCAAAATTCACAGAGGTTTGCTGCCAGGTCTTGAAACCTAATAGACTCTACTAAACAGTAGGATTTCAAAATTACTTAGTACTGGAGTCTCCTTTCTTCTTTTAGTTTTCTGTCATTTATAATGGGAATGTCTATAATTATTGTCTTATGCCTGTTTCTCCATTGTATTTTAGGGGCACATTATTTGCTTTCTCGTTTCCCAAGTCTACAAATGGGTAAAGGATTTTGCTCTAGGAGAGATGACTTAGATAATGAGAGTTAGGACTATTGAGGTAATAACATTTATGTAAGATTTTGGACCTAAATGATAATGTAATAGGTTAAGATATTTGGTGATTTTGGGATGGGGTGAATACATTGTGAATGTGAAATAAACAGTAATATTTGGACACTAAAGGGAAGACTATCGTAGAATGAAAAATGGCTACTCAAAATAATTCAGGTCTTAATTCCTGTAAATGTCAACAAGATGGCAGGACTTTGCACATGAAACTAAGGTAATAATCTTGAGACAAAGAGACCATTTGCAATTATTTGGATGGGCCCTAAATCACAAGTGTCCTTGTAGGAGAGAGGCTGAATGGATATTTTTCCACAGAAGAGGGAAGCAATGTCACAACTGAAGCAAGATGCTGGCTGAGGTTTTGAAGATGGAGGAAGGGATTGCCAGTCAAAAATGTAGCTCTAGAAACTGGAAGAGGCAAGAATATAAACTTTCTCTTAGAACCCCTGGAAGGAGTAGGGCACTGCCATACCTTGATTTAGATCTAATGAAACTGATTTGAGACTTATTACTCCAGAATCGTAAAATAATAAATGTTTGTTGAATTAAGCCAATAAGTTTTCCTTAATTTATTACAGTCAAACGTGGGAACAAATACATTGAGTAAACTTGACCCTTCTGCTGTGATAATTCCCCCTGCTCCTTTTGTCTCTATGGCCTTGCTGCTATAAAAACTCTTGGTGGCATCTCAGTCTTCTATTTAGGCTCTCATCCCTTCCACTAGTTGTGTTATCAATTCCCTACATTAAATTCCCTCTTTTAAAAAATAATTAGATTTTTTTCTTCTAGTTTATATCCTGCATGATATACTTCTTCCCTTACTTTATTATTTTCTATAGCACTTATTTATTTGATATGTCACGAAGTGGAATGAGCTACCTAAATGAATATCGAAATGACTTGGAATGGTCATTAGAGTAAGAGTAAGTCAGAAGATCCTAAAGTGGTCACGTCATTTGAGACCACAGACAGGGGTCCAGTATCAGATGTAAGTAGAAAGGAAATAGATTGTCTGAGAGCATGCATCATTTGTGAGATAATTTAAATACACGTGGTAAAATAATAAAGTCTTGACATGATAGGGGAGGAAAGGAGAGTACCTAATCTCAGTCGATGACTCCTTCTCCCTAGTACAAAGGAATAGTTTAATGGGCACCTAGAATGTGGTGGAGGGGAACCAGGATAAAAATAGTATAGTCAAAATAAGTAGACTTCATTTAAGGCTGTTATTTGAAGTTCTCTGAAATAGTTGTTAGTGTTGACTTACAATACAAAGAGAGCTTAGCAAGCACTCTGGATAACATTGGCAAGTAGGAAGATAATGAAAATCTCAGTTTGAAAAAGTTTTAGGATGTTTTTAAAAATATCTTTTTCAAAGACATAAATTCTATGAATGTTGAAAGTTAGAAGCTAATATCTATTCCAAGCTAAATTATTGTTTCATTAATATCATCTCGATGATTTCATTATGTGTTAAGAAGTAAATATTGTTATTATTCCCATATTGCAGTGTGAAAATTGAGGTAAGAGAGTGAGTTAACTTGTCCAGAATGACAAGTTGTAAGTGGAGTGGACTTATCAGTGCAGTCAGATATTTTACATTTTCTTTTTTTCCTTAGAGACAACCTACACAACCACACTAATGTATTGTCCCCTCACTTGTCCCTTCTATCTGTATCCATATAAGGGTTCATAACATCTTGAGGACCTTCATAGGAATTTAATAAATGTTTGTTATTTATGAATGTTTTAGTTCCTTTGATGAAGAGACCACATAAATACATGAAAGTTATTAACAGCAAAATATTGATGTAAGCATTATAATACCATCAGAGCCACTCACAAGGAACAAACATAATTATGAGAATTATTTGATATTCCTTCAGAGGGCTAGTGATTCCTTATGCTTATTTATTATGTTTATTTTACCTTAATGTGATTTAAAATGCAACAATCGTGCTGCTATAATGTCTCTGTTCAGCCACGCTTCTAGAAACTCTCCTTGCACTTCTCATCTATTTTATTTGCCAAGCAGTAAGCAGTTTATGTAATGCATGGAGGCACCTGACCTGCAAAACGATTAACATTTACTCTTTGGATGACCAATTCAGGTACAGTAATTAGAAAAGTAACAAGGTCAAAAGGAAATCCATTTATTGTTTCCTTATTTGCACTTTGTAAAATGCTTCAAATGATATATATTACTTGAAGCATATACATAATCACACTAAAATTTATTTTTATAAGCAATGTCTGCACATGAACATGTATGAAATAAAATAATAAGTGTTCTTAATTCTGCAAAAGGAGAGGCCACAGTTAGTGAATAACTTTCTATTACCCAATATCTTCCCAGTCAAGTAGTTCAATTTTAAACAAAAACTTCCGTAATTTTAGATGCCTTCAGAAGATGATTGTATTTTATGTCGCAGAATATACATAAAGACTAGTTAGAATACATATGTAGAGTATTTATGAAACAACTATTTCTCTTTCAATATTTGTTATAAAAGTTAAGCTTCTCATGAATCCATTTTGTATCCAAAATAACTGAAATACCTTAGGGCTAGCAGGAATCCTGAAATAAAGTTTGTTACAACAAACAGCTATCGGGACCATTAACAACGACAAAGTTAATGACAAAATGCACTAAAGTTCTGAGGCTTAATTTAGTTTAAATTTATAATACATTAATTTAAATATACAAGATGCTTCTTGACTTATGATGGAATTACATCTTGATTAATCTATTATAAGTTGAAAATGTTGTAAGTTGAAAATGCACTTAACGTACCTAACCCACTGAACACCAAAGTGTAGCCTAGCTTGTCATAATTGTACTCAGAATGCTTACATTAGCCTACAGCTGGCAAAATCGCCTGGTAACACAGTACACGGTAGAATATTATCGTGAGGCTGACTAGAGCTTTGGCTCACCACCACTGCCCAGCATTAGTAGAATATCAGATCACTTAATACTGAAGACTTATCACTTTTGCAACCATTATGAAGTTGAAAATTTTTGAGTCAAAGCATTGTAAGTTGAGGACAAAGTATAGGTGACAAAACAATATGATATTTTAAACAACTTCAGTGCTAGAAACAATAGCGATAATATCCTATGCAGCTTTAATGTTAGAAGATTTTCTTGCCTCAATATAGGTGTCATGTGAAAATGTGTTTGTCTAAAACAACTTAGTCGAATATGGAATACTTTTACAATAAATTTTAATACGTACATTAAAAAAGAGTAAAAGTTAAATATTATGTGTAATGGTTAATTTTATATCAATTTCCTAGATTATTTTACCCAGTTATTTAATCAAACAATAATTTGTGAAAGTATTTTATAGATGCGGTTAACATATACAATCTGTTGACTTTAAGTAAATGAGATTACTCTTGATCATATGAGTGGGACTCCTTCAATCATTACAGGATACTACAAGAAAAATTGAACTTTCCCTGAGAAGAAAAAATATACTGCTTTAACACTGTATCATCAACTACTGCCTGAGTTGATGGAATGCTGGCTTGCTCAGCAACCCAATTTGTCAGCCCTGACAATTGTGTCAGCCAATTTCTTAAAATAAATTTCTTTATATCAATCTATATCCATATTTGAATATAAATCTATACATTTATTTCTAATTGTTTCTGTGTGGAGCCCCATAACTGATACTGATTTTGGTACCAGGAAGTGGGGTGCTGCTAAAACAGATACCTAATATTATGCAAATGGTCTTGGAATTCACTAATGGGTAAAGGCTGGAGGAGTTTTTAGAAGTATGATTAAGAAGCCTAGGTTGCCTCAAAGAGGCTGATAGAAATTCAAATAAGGTGATTCTAGTAAGGACTTAAAAAAAGAAGTGAATAAAGTTGTAGAGAAAGCTTCTATCATCTTCAAGAATACATGTATCATCATGGACAGAATATTGGTAGAAAAATAAATGTTAATGGTGTTTCTGGTGAAGTCTTACATAGAAATGAAGAGAATATTAATAAACACTTGAAGAAAGTGATCCTTGTTAATGAGTAGTGGAAAAATTGACTAGATTGTGTTCCAATATTGGATGTAAGAAATGAGTTTTTATGGTTAGTGGAGGTGATTTCCATGCAAATTATAGAAGGTGTGTCTTAGATTCTGCTTGCTTCTTATATTAAAATGCAAGGTGAAAGAAATAAACTAAGAAGAAAATGCTAAGCAAAAAGTAACCAGAACATGATCATTTGAAAAATTCTCAGCCTGTATTGCAAAAGGTGTTACAGTGTGCTCTTGAGGAAGCACCTATGGATGGCTGGAGAAACGTCTACTGGGGAGATTAGGTGTGTGACTTATGTGCAGTGGTTCAGATGTGCTATGTTTGCCCTCAGCAAAACTCATATTGAGATTTGATTTTTAATGTGGTGGTATTGAGAGGTAAAGCCTATTGGGAGGCATTTGGGTTATTGGGGCAGATCCCTAATGAATGCCTTGCTTCTGTTTTTGCAGTAATTAGTTCTCACTCTCATGAGACTAGATTAGTTTTCACAGGCATGGATTTGTTCTCACAAGAGTAAGTTATTATAAAGTCAGGACGTCCTTTAGGTTTTCCTTTGTTAAGTGTTCACTTCCCCTTTGACCTCTTTCATGTGGTGACGCAGTACAGAAACTCTTGGCAGAAGCCAGGTACATGACCTTCAATAGTTTAGCCTGAAGAACTGTGAGCTAAATAAACCTCTTTTCTTTATAAATCACCCAGTGACAGGTATTCTTTTATAGCAACACAACACAAACTAGGACACTCGTGTATTCAATAAACAATCTCATCAGAAGCTAGGAGTATAGTTGAGGTCATCCAGGAAGGATCTATGGAGAATCTTTGTGTCTGATAACATGGATCCCCTTGACACATAGAGATGGCCCGCAGGGTTTTAAGAATGTTATACCAATTAAAAAACTGCAAAATTGGACTAAAGAAGACAGATATTGAATAAAATGAAAGAAAGACTCTCAGACTCTGAGGGTTCTACTGGTAGAAAATGGACTGACAGGGCTACTTGGTTTTGAACATATGTTCCCATTTTAGGGGATGTTGGGGTGGGGTGAAGGTATTTTGCACAAGGGACAGAGATGAATTTTGGAAAAAGCATATTGTACTGGAATGCATAGTGTCCCTCAAATTTAATATGGTCCCCCAAATATCTACGTAAAGCCTCAGAATGTGACCTTATTTAAAAATCAGGTCACTACAGATGTAATTGGTTAAGATGAGGCTATACTGGATTAGAGCAGGTCCTGAATCTACTCAGGCAATCTTATAAGGAAGGGGAGCTTAGGAAACACACAGATGCACAGAGGAAGGCCATGTGAATGTGGAGGCAGAGACTGGAATGATCTACAAGTCAAGGAATTCCAAAGATTGCTGAAAATCACTAGAAGTTAGAAGAGAGGCATGGAACTGATTATCCCTCAGAGTTTCCAGAAGAAACTACCTCTACTGACACCTTGATTTCATAGTTTTGACTTCCTGAACTATGAGAGAGAAAAATCTGTGTTGTTTTAAGTCACCCAGTTGGTGATATTTTATTACAGCAGCCTTAAGAAACTAATAGATCATGATAAAATTATTTGAAATTAGAGCCCATAATCAGTACATTCATCATAAGATGCTTTCTTAGGTAAAAGGAAAATGAAAATAAATGTCTTGTATTTTCTAAATCTTGTGCCTGAGAAAGATTAAAAAGCATGAATAACAAAAATTAAGATTGTTAGTATTTTCACATTCAGTGAAAACAAATATATTACAATAATAAAATAGTGGTAAATGATCATGTCAATTTATTACATTTTGATAAAAACACCTGTTTACTTTGAATAGAAGTAAGTCAACACGATGTCTTTAAACATTTCCACCTAAGCTGCTTTTTACCTATAATCAATCTTTTAAAATGTAAATATGTTTTGATTTTAGATCTTATCAGTTTGCTTGAGGCACAGATGTCAAAATGAGATATTTTTTAAATGAATGATCATGAGGAATTTTAGCTGTATTTTTCAAAAAGCATAATTTGAGTCTAGCGATAACCTTAATTAGAATAGCTATTATACTAGTGATAGAAATAATTACTGATAGCAGAATGTAATATATTCAATAGGATATAAGGTCCTCTTAGTGTTTTGATAGCTAAAGAAGCATTGAGGCCACATTTTCTATTAAAATAAATGCAACTTATTAAATATATGATTCAAAACATTTTGCATTTGTCTCTTGGTAAGAAAAAGAGGCACATTTCATTATCAAACGTTCTTTTTATCTTTTCCAATTACCCTGCAGCATTAAGAAAACACATTTTCCCACATTTAATTAACGTTACACATGATCGGCTTTAACTGGTAAGCACAAATAAACCTTTGTAACTTCTATGCTATTCAGTTCATCTACAAATATCCAATCTCTAAAGTATCTTGTTGCTGATAATAGGCTGTTAAAATCAATTACTGCAATCTGTGAGGTGAACTAGACTAATTTTTTCTTAATATATATATGTACTAAATTCAACATGTAATAATTCCACCCAACGTAACAACATTTTACATTTTTTATGCATCACTTTCTAAAATAGAAGAGGCACACTTTGACCTTAAAATTTAATTCTATGTTGTGGAATTTTTAAAATATAAATTGTAGAGCTTACTCTCATATTCACTGTTAAGAAAATACTAACTTATTAACCATTTACTACACCCCACACTCTGTTTTGTGCACATAATTTAAGTAATATAAATCCACACTCAAAAAAAACCAGTATAAAAGATAGTCATGCCTGTTACATTACAAATGAGATAAATATATGTATGACATAACGTTTTGAAAGCTGTTAAGAGTTAGAAATGTACCAGATGAGTTAGAAATAATTACATAGAAGAGGGATTGAATTAAAATATTTGACGTCAAAAGAATGGATTCCAGACAATGACTACGGCCTTAACATAAACAAGAGATGAGGACAGCTTGGACCAGTGTAGGTGAGAAAAACAGGTTTGATTCTGGATATACTCTGAAGGTTGAACTAACAGGAAATGCTGGTAGAACACACGTGGATTTCTGTAAGAATGTTTTTTATTTTTTTGCTTTAAAATATTTTGACCTCTACTGAAAGTGATCATGCCTTGGAAGAGATGGGAATGGGGAAATCTCTGTGTACATATTCAATTTTGAATACTTATTCGTCATCCAGGTTGAGATAAAGAATAGACAGTACATTCATGCGTCTGAATTCAAGAAAGACTTAAATATAGGAATCATCAGCTCTTTTTGTTTGTTTGTTTTTGTGACGAGTCTCCCTCTGTCACCCAGGCTGGAGTGCAGTGGCATGACCTCGGCTCACTGCAAGCTCTGCCTCCCAGGTTCAAGCAATTCTTCTGCCTCGGCCTCCTGAGTAGCTGGGATTACAGGCATGCACCTCCAAGCCTGGCTGATTTTTGTATTTTTAGTAAAGATGGGGTTTTGCCATGTTGGCCAGGCTGGTCTTGAACTCCTGACCTCAGGTGATCCGCCTGCCTTGGCATCCCAAAGTACTAGGGTTACAGGTGTGAGCCACCGTGCCCAGGCCATCAGTTTTTAAGTAATATTTAAAGCCATGGAAGTAAAGGAGATCACCAAAAAATGATTCTGGATCATAATTTTGCAATGTTGGCAATATCGCTATGGAAGGGTGGATAATTCTTGGTTTTAGAAGACTGTCTTTTGCATCGTGTGATGTTGAGCAGCATCCCAGGCCTCTACCCACGATGCTAGCAGTGGTAACCCAAAATGTCACCAGACATTGCCAAATGTCCCATGGGAGCACAGTCATCTCCAGTTGAGACCACTGACTGCTCTAGAATAGAAAAAAGAAGCTCCAGGACTAACTTTTAGGATTCTCCAACGTTTAGAAGTTAAGGAAAACAGCTGGGCTTGGTGTCTCACGCCTGTAATCCCAGGGCTTTGGGAGGTGGAGGCGGGCGGGGCACGAGGTCAGGCGATTGCGACCATCCTAGCTAACACGATGAAACCCCCTCTCTACTAAAAATACAAAAAATTAGCCGGGCGTGGTGGCGGCGCCTGTAGTCCCAGCCACTCGGGAGGCTGAGGCAGGAGAATGGCGGGAACCCGGGAGGCGCAGCTTGCAGTGAGCCGAGATCGGGCCACTGCACTCCAGCCTGGGCGACAGAGCGAGACTCCGTCTCAAAAAAAAAGAAAAAAAAAAAAGAAAAAAGAAAAAGAAAAAGAAAAAGAAAAATGTTAAGGAGAACTGAAGAACCTAGCACTACCTCTGCAGGGAGGTCAGAGAGGGAAACAAAGAATCAAATAAGCATAGGGCTTTGAAAGCAAAAAGAAGAATTTGTTACCAGAAAAAAGCAGAAATAATCTGTGCCAAAAGTCATGGTTTGGTTAAATAGCAGCTGAGATATGACTTGACCATTGTTTTACTAACATCAAGATGACAGGAAACCTTATCAAGAAACACTTTTGGTGGAGTAGTGTGGGGACCTGGATATTTACACTATGCTAAATTATACCCCACAGATTACATGGAGATTGCAGAATAAACAGTTCAAATTGCAATTTGAATAGCTGACTGTCCCCTCTTGAACCAGCAATTGGTCTTAGAATCTTTTAACATGGAATAAGCAGATAGCATATTCCTCATGATTTGATGAAATGTAAAGTATACAGTGTCAGGTGTAAAGTATTATGTAATATTCTATCTATAATGTTGAACTCAAATATGATCAAGCCTCTACAGGTAACCTGCAATTTACAAATAATGGAATTAAAGAGATAAGTCAAATGACACTACAACCAAACAATGAGAAAAATTTATAAAATGTGACATTCTACAACATCTGACATCAGCAACAATTTCATGACATGAGTGTAAAAGACAGAGGAAGATGCAAGAATAAAGCAGTCTTACAAAACATTAAAATGCAATTTGTAGACCTTGTGAAACTCTGACTGTTTAACAAATCAAATGTAAAGAAGAAAGAGATAACTGGAAAGATTTGAGTATAGACTGACTATTAGATGACATAGAGTTAATGCTATTGTCTGACAAAAGAGTATGGTTGTATTATGGAATGAAGTATTGAGAATATAGAACAGCCTGACTCTACTTTTTGATGTTCGATTGCTCATATCTTACAAACCTCACTGCTCCGTTCTCTTCTTAGGCCTCACTATTAAGCAGCTTGACAAGAAAGTCTGAGTATTCCTCTTTCAGCTGGTAGAAGATTCAAAACACTCAAGCCTCTTGAATATTCCTGGGGACCCTCACCTCACCCCCAATTCTTAAACACAATGACATTCCCAAGCTAGTCTCTTTTTCTTACTCTCTCAAACCATTTTTCAGACCAGTTTGGAAAGTGTGCCTTGTCCACAAAATGCTTTATCCTGTTAGTAATAAACATTTTCATACTGTCTTGGGGTGTTTGGGGGTGTGTGTGTGTGTGTGTGTGTGTGGATGTGTCTGTACCATTTTCATTATTGACAGCTGGATCAGATTTTGGGTGGAAGTCTGTCCTTCTCAGAGTGTCAAAAACAAGATGTAATGCTATAATGTTTGAAATTTATTGTAGTATATTTTAAAAGAATAAAAGAAGAGAGAGAGGAATAAAGGAAGAAAGGGGAAGGAAGGAAGGAAGGAAGGAAGGAAAGAAGGAGGGAAGGAGGGAAGAAGGGAGGGAAGGAAGCGAGGAAGGGAGGGAGGGAGGAAGGAGATAAAATAAAAGAAAATGTAATAAAAATAAAGGAATAAATTTTAAGTGTGGCAACTACTGTACTCAAATTTCTTAATTCTCCTCTTTCTGACTGTTACCCCAAGGCTGCAGAGGAAGTTTAAGTATTATTAAAATGCTGGTGGAGAGGTGTATCAACTACTGCTCTTCTTCAGTTTCTTGACAGACTTTACTGTTACAGCATTCCCTACTTTTCCATTTCTGTTCTCACTACACATACTGGGCAAGCCCAAGCATATACTGCTATGTCCTTGTTACCTTTGAAGTTAGAATACTATACGTTCTAAAAAAAAAAAATCACAGATGTATTCCAATGCCTAGGTCCTGTAAGTATACCCCTGGCGTAACTGCTATCTTGAGTCATGACCATTCCTGCAGGGTATAATCAAGTTCTACCCTCTAACTTTAAATCCACATACTCTTCTTGTCTCTAACTCTGGTTTCTCAGGTGGCTGTGAAGCACTTTGAAAGAGTTCCCTTCCTGCATTTCCATTCAAGGGGATAGAATCATCCTCCTTTACACTGGAATGCTCACGTTTGCCCACAGGTCTGTGTGTCACTGCCACAGTCACAGAAGATTAAGAGTCATTCATCACTTTCTCAGTTCGTTGTTTCCCCTTTCACTGGGCTTTTCCACAGGCTCAAAAAGATCTGTAAGTGCTTTCCCAGCCTTGTAGAATGCTGAGTCTTGTTTTGTGCTTTATGGTACCATTTTGCAATTTGAGTTTGCCAAATGTTGGTTATTGCCTTTCCCAATTCTCAAACCATTACAAAAATGTCTTTCCATTTGGTCCTAGGTTGCAACACAATGAGAATTACTACTGATATGGTTTGGCTGTGTCCCCACCCAAGTCTCACCTTGAATTGTAATAATCCCCGTGTGTCAAGGGTGGGGCCAGGTGGATATAATTGAATCATGGGATTGGTTCCTCCATACTGTTCTAGTGACAGTGAATACATCTCACGAGATCTGATGGTCTTGCCTGCCACCAAGTAAGACATGACTGTGCTTCTCCTTTGCTTTCCACCATAACTGTGAGGCCTCCCCAGCCATGTGAAACTCTGAGTCCATCGAATCTCTTTCCTTTATAAATTACCCAGTCTCAGGTATGTCTTTATTAGCAGCATGAGAACAGACTAATACAACCACAAATTAAAAATACATCTGAAGACCGGCCTCATGACTCACCCATGTAACCCCAACACTTTGGGAGGCCAAGGCAGGTGGATCACATGAGATCAGAAGTTCAAGACCACCATGGCCAACATGGTGAAACCCTGCCTCTACTGAAAATACTAAAATTAGCCAGGTCTCGTGGCACGTGCCTGTAATCCCAGCTAGTTTGGAGGCTGAGGCATGAGAATCGCTTGAACTGGGGAGACGAAGGCTGCAGTGAGCCAAGATTGTGCCACTGCACTCCAGCCTGGGTGACAGAGGAAGGCTCTGTCTCAGACAGAAAAAGGAAACAAAATACAGCTGATCTGATTTCAAATCTATTCTATCGCATGGACTTCTAGGCAATCACATTCTGCAACTACAGTAAAATCCTAGATGTTCACCAAACTTGACATTATTCATGTAAATTAACCAGTAAATAAACTTAACTGTATGTCTAATAGGATAATATTTTACTTTTTTACTCATACATATATTAATTCATTGATATTATGTAAGAAAATAATTATATATCATTCACTATCTAGGTATCATCAAAAAGTTTTGAAGCTATAAAATAAAATACAACACTCCTTTCTTCCTTCAAAGAGATCACAATTGACAGTGAAAATAGATAATTTTGGATAACTATGAAAATAGACATATCCATATGGCTTTGTGGGAATGCTGAATATTTGTAACTAACCCAGCAGAGAGGAGTTAAATGGATCTTGACCTTGTCTTGAAAGGACTTTGGCCAGTTAGTCTAAATCTGCTCCTGGCTCTCCAGATCATGCATGGTAGGAAAAATTCCACAGGAGAGGACCACAAGGGAATGTGCTCTCAGTTGAGGACCAAGTGCTGGTCAAAGCAAGCAGGTAACAGAAAATTATGGTAAAAAGGAGAAAGTAGTTAAGTTTATTTCCAGTGGTACAAGGGTTCCATAAAGCAGAGGAAAGGACTGAAGGGGAATCCATTTAGGAGCTTCCAGGAAATGGAAGTTTTTGTGCTCTAAGAAGATAAGAAAATAAGAGGGCATAAAATTTAGACAAGATTGGGAAGAATGGCTTTCAAAGGAATGAAAGGATGAGAGTAATGTTTAGAAATGACTGAATTCAAATATTTTATTTCTGGCAGAAATACTATGGGGACAGAATGAACAAGGATTGTTCTCAAATAATACTTGGCCTATGAAGCTTGTACAATGGGTGACAGTAGCCATGTCCTTAAATACAGATGCCCTATTCTCATGAAAGCAATTTAGGAACAAATTAGACAGAACTCTTTCTGTGCAAAGAATGTTTCATGGTGTTCAGAAGAGTAGAGAGAGTATGTCTCCAAGTGGCAGACCCTGTTAAAACTTGGGAGAACAGGTAAAATCCTGTCCTAGGATATGGGTTAATGACTTGTTTTGATTAAGAACCATATTCTGAGAATTCTAGTTACTTGAGAAGGTAAATATCATCTACCATAGATTATAATTTTAAAAATGAATACTAAGACAATTTAAAACATAAGTGTCTAATGAAAGGTAATAGTGTTCATAAATATAAAATTTCAATATTACGTAAATTCAATTTCTATCAGTTTTAATATGTTTTTTTACTGTATATTCATCAGAGTTCTCTGGAGAACAAGACAAATGGGATATTTTTTAATTTACTGATTTACTTTAAGGAATTGGCTCACATGATTATGGAAGTTTGCAAGTATAAAATTCTCAGGATGGGCTGGCAGGCTGGAAACAAGAGAGAAGCTGATACTGAAGTTCAGGTCCAAATGCCATCTGCCGAAGAGTTCCCTTTTGCTGGCAAGAGGTCATTCTTCTGTTCTATTCAAGCCTTCAACTGATTGGAGGAGGCCCACTCACATTATGGAGGGCCATCTGCTTTACTTAAAATCCATCACTTTAAATGCTGATCTCATCCAAAAATATCCTCATAGAAACATCCAGAATAATGTTTGAACATATATCTAGGCACCAGTCAAGTGGATACCTAAATTTAATCAGGCTACAGTGGAATTAGTCTACTATCATTGATCATTGTTTAATGTTATAGTTTACATGTATAAGATCTAAAAAATGCCATTTTTTAAACATTTGTGTAGCAATGTATATGTTATCAATTGCTGTAACATAGATAATTCCAGTTTATCCTCAAAACTACGGTCTGAAGGGAAAGAGAACTAAAAATTTATAGCGTCCATTATAAGAATTGCCAGTAGAAATATTACTTTTACAGGTTTGGAGATAATGAGCCCTACGTGGTTTAAACAAATGGGCAAGATAAAACAGCCAGTAAATTAGTGCAAATAAGACTTGAATGTCAGCCTTCTGACTACAAGCCTAAAACTTTTACCACCATAGCTGTGCTTTAAAGAGAAATGTGTCTATAGTTGGAATCAATTTGTAGGATCAGAGCACTGCGTCCCTTTAAATTTAGGCAGAGCATCATTCTTCATTAGAGGGCCAGCATGTGGTAGGAAACTGATTAACTTAAAGCTCTTTTAAAGGTACCCACAGGTATTCATGTCAGCAATGTACTATTTACCAGTCACTAATCTACAGGTGATCTTAATATGGAAATCCTGAATTTGAAAATAAGGACGATTTCATATTACATTCCAAAGACCGTAATTGTCTTTAAATTGCCCTTCTTTACTCTGAAGATTTGATCTCTGAAGCCTGAAATGAAACTTTAACATTTTCAATTAAATTCAAGCCTTCAAGGTTTGGTTGAAACTAAGAAAATGATTTGTGAACCTCTTTTTAAACTCCCTCTGAAATCAGCTTCGAGCTAGTAAAGTTCTAATTCTTCACATTTAGTCGAGTTAATAAAAGAGAAGTTCCTCAATGCTAAACTTTAGTCATAAAGTTCAAGATATGCCCAAAAAAAAATACAGTATTTTTTCCAATGAATCATTAGGCTTTTATTTCAATATCTAAAACGTTTTTATTTTTTTGAAAAAGAACACAGCTTATTGTTTGCATGCATTGTTTAGGAGGTGAAGGCAGTAAAACAAAGCAAAGTTAAATAAACAAAATTATCTTGCCTTCTATTACTTGGCATCTAAGAGTTACATATCCGGCAATTACAATACACACTACCTATTTTTAAGGTTCTCCCAAATTCTGTGAAATATTTTGGGATGTTTCATTTAAACATCTCAGAAAACTTCACTCCCTTGCATCTTCAATTTACTCTTTCGAAAGTCATAACATGCTTTTGCTCCTTTGAGGAATAAACTGTTATTGTGATGTATTTTTTCAAGATGTTCAGAATGTGAGACTATCATGTAATGACATTCATAACTTCTGTTATCAGCCCTATTGTAATAGGAAATCGGCCATGAAAAGTGATCATGGAATCCCCCATTATGTTGCCTTCAGTCTTCATGCTACAATATATTAGTATATTCCTCTCTTAGTTCCTCCCTCTTTGACTTTATCATTCATTAGAAATCCTACTCTCCTATTTTTATAAGACTTTTAGAGAACTGCAGAATACTTCTGAAAGTGCAACACAATTTCGAAGTTCCTCAATTAATTTTTTTCATTTCTCATCTATTGGCTTGTTTGTTTTTGTTTGTTTGTTTGTTTTGAGACAGAGTCTCACTCTGTCACCCAGGCTGGAGTGCAGTGGCGCGATCTTGGCTCACTGCAAGCTCCGCCTCCCGGTTCAAGCGATTCTCCTGCCTCAGCTTCCGGAGCAGCTGGGACAACAGGCGCCGCCACCACGCCGGGCTATTTTTTGTGTATTTAGTAGAGATGGGGTTTCACCATGTTGGTCAGGTTGGTCTCAAACTCCTGACCTGGTGATCTGCCTGCCTCAGCCTCCCAAAGTATTGGCTTATTTAGTATCTCTGCAATGATAGATTTTGATTTTTGATCATTCTATAAGATCGCAGAGTGTTGTGTTATAGCATAGGTACAAATTCGTGAATTACATGTAACAGATGTTAAAGGAGAATTCAAAGAAGTGTATTTTATCACTATATCCAAATATACCACTAGGATTTACACCTGGCCTTCCTTGTCAAGTGTTGGACTTTTCATAGGCTGTCTTGCATGTTGAATCTTTGTAACATACAGGAATAAGGATGAATATGAAAATATTATAAGACCCAGTGGGTTCATGTTGCAATGAAATCGAAAATGATTTGCCCTCTTAAATACCTTCGTAAAACCAAAAGTGAGCTAGTAAAAGCTTAAGGAAAGATAAGCGCCATTTGTTTTCTGGTGTGAGTTATTAATAGAAAAAAAGGCACAAAATTTGCTCCTAAATAGAAATAGCCAATAATTTTTATGCAAACTGAACAGCTGTGAAAACACCAACTATAAATTTCCAAGTTCATCTTAATGTATAGACTGGAGTATTATGTATTAGGTATAGTTGCTATTTTGACACATTTTCTTCTGTAATTCTAGAAATTTCTTATATTTACCTCCAATAAAAATCTCACAAATACCTAGATTTAATTTTGAAGACATAAATAAATGAATGTGATTACACAGGCTTTAAACTCCAGTGGCAATTTAGGTATCAAAATTAAAGCCTTTGTATTCATTTATTATAACATTTAAAGAATAGTCATGTATAAAAATGTCAAAATATTCTAAAATAACAGGTACCACTAATTATTCTTTTGTATTTTGGCTACTGTCACCCTACACTAGTTTGTAACATACTAGCAGAATTAACCTTAGAAAGTCAAATCTCGAATATTACTGGTTTTATTTAAAATATCAAGGAGAGATGACCTTGTACTTCTTACTGGCTTATACAAAATCAACCTGATAATGGATGTATGCTGTTTCTAAATAAGGTGTTTGATATTCAAATATTTTCAGCGACTGGAATAAATCACCCATTTCATATCTTACTCTAGAACCAAATGCATGACCATTCATTCCGTGCTAAATATAATCCTACTAGAGGTACAATAATTTAGCATTTTAAATAGTCTGGTCATGTTAGTATATATTTAAAGAAAAATTCTATTCCATATTCTCACACATTCCATATATCATGACTTTGAATTAGTGAGGGCTTTTGTGCACTCAGAGTTTAGGTCAAAGCAATAAATGGTAAGATTCAAAGTTGTGGAAACTTCATATTTTCAAAGTAAGAAAAACCTAGCAGTGTAAACTTCTAAACTTTAATATTTATATTGTCTCATATAATTGATGTTGTGTATAAGTTAGCATATATAAAAATGTCCTTATTTATGCTAATTTATGGTCTCTTCAAAAATAACACAAACGCACCACAAGTCACACATAAACTGTTATAGCACTGTGAAGAATAAAGAAGGTCATCAGAATTTGTTTCTCAATAGAAAAGTTAATTGTAATAAGAATTTGAAATGAAAATAGGCACTTAAAAATGGAGTATTTGCATAAAATATAAACACTTTGCAAAATCAGAAAAGCTGAAAAAGAAGAAGGAAAGAGTAAAAAAGGAAAACAATTAGAAAATGAGTATTAAAGAAAGAAGAAAAAAGGAAAATGACAATGGATTATTATACCTGCTTTGGTTTAAAAATTCATAAAATTTCAGAGGAGAAATTATTTAGCAATAGAATTCTAGCAGTCACTGACCCACGCATTCTGACATGTGTCCTATTTTCTTAATTTTACTTATTCTTATAGGTATCCTATTTTCATGGGAACATTTTTGTTTATCTCTATTGTCTCAGTTTAATTATAAGTTGCTCTCCCAATAGCTCTCAAAATAGCAAAAAACACAACAAATTGTAAATTACATTCCCCAAAAAATGTGTCACTGAATAGTCAGGAACAGTGCTTCTGAGGTGTTTCTTCAATAAATACAAAAACATAGTCTTTAAAGGACTTCTGTTTAAAAAATACAAGAAAAAATATCATGTGATGTGAAGGCATTTGATATAGTTTGGATGTGTGTCCCTGCCCAAATCTCATATTGAAGTGTAATCCCCAGTGTTAGAGGTGGGGCCTGGTGGGAAAAGTATGGCACCTACCCAACGCTTTCTTGTTCCTGCTTTCATTATGTGACCTGCCTGTTCCCCTTCCACCTTCCGCCATGGTTGTCAACTCCCTGAGGCCTCTCCAGAAGCAGATTCCACTATGCTTTTTTGTACAGCCTGCAAAACTGTGAACCAATTAAATCTCTTTTCTTATAAATTACCTAGTCTCAGATACATCTTTATAGCAATGCAAGAATGACCAATACAGCATGTCAAAGCTAAACATTCAAATTATGTTGGTTTGGTTTTACCCTCATTCAGATCTTTATGATCTCTTACCTGGATTATTGGAATCTATTTAATGTTACCCTTATTCTTTATTACAACAATTTATCTACCACATTCAATCATGCAAGCCTGATTGTGTCAATTCTCTTTTTTCACTAGGGCAATGTCGCTTTCTTATTTGTATTTTTAATAGACCTAATAGTCTTATATATTTATGGAATACAATGTGATATTTTTTATAAATATACATGTGGAATGATTAAATCAAGAAAATTACACATTTATCACTTCATATACTTATTATTTTTATGGTAAGGAAACTGAACTTTGAAATATACATTATTATTAACTGTAGTCACCATGCTGTGGAATAGATCTTAAATCCTTATTCTTCCTGTTTAACTGAAACTTTGTACTTTATGACTATCGTCTCTTTCTCAAAATAGCAAAAAGCACAATGAATTATAAGGTCACTCTCAACAAATATGTCACTGAATAGGGACAGTGTCTCCAATGTGTTTCTTCAACAAATACAAAAGCAATTATGATATACACTATATTTTTGAGATGTATCTCTCCATTCCACCCTACATCTTCCATCCCTCCATTCCCTAGTAACCACCTTTCTGCTTTCTGCTTCTATGAGTTTGATTTATCTAGATTACAGTGATAAGAAATTATGTTATAGTATTTATCTTTATGTGACTGGCTTATTTCACTTAGCATAGTGTTCTTCAGGTTCATCCATGTTGACTCAGATGACAAATTTAGTTTGAAAGCCTGAATAGTACTTCATTGCTATCATTTGAATGTGTTCCTCCAAGTTCATGCATTGGAAACCTTATCAACGCAGGGGCGTTGGGAGATGGCACTTAATGGAAGAGGTTTGGGTCATGGGAACATCCTTCTCATTAATGGATTAATACCACTATCTCAGGATTGGATTCCTAAGAAAAGGGTGACCTCAGCCTTCTCTCTCTGTCTCTCTCTCTTTCTCTTGCTCTTCTGCTTTTCACCATAAGACAATGCAACAAGAAGGCCCTTGTCAGATTCTGGTCCCTCAATCTTGAGTTTCCAGCACCAGGAATTGTGAGCCACTATACGTCTGTTCACTGTAAATTACCTGGTCTCTGATACTCTGTTACAAAAGCACAAAATAGACTAAGCCATTGATTGTGCATAAACGCCACATTTTCTTTTTCCATTCATCACTTGATAGATATTTAGGTTGATTCCATATCCTGACTATTGTGAATATTGCTGCAATGATGATAGGAAGGCAGCTATCTCTTTGACCTACGAATTTCAATTCCTTTTGGAATACAGAAGTGGATCATATGGGAGTTCTATTTTTTGCTTTTTGAAGAACCTCAATACAGTTTGCTACAATGTCTATTCTAATTGACATCCCACCAATAGTGTGTAAGAAATTCCTTTTCTTTGTATACTTTCCAACACTTGTTATCTTTTGTCTTTTTGATAATAGCTGTTTTAATAAGTGTGAGGTTAAAAAAGAGGAAGAGAGAAAAATATAAAAAATAAACAATTTAAAAATTGATTTACAACATCTAAATCTAAAACTTTAAAGTGAAAATCATTAACAAATTACATCGCCCATCCCAGGCACTCTATCTGCCATGACCTCTCCACCCTCGCCACCTTCTACTATCCTTGCTTCTCTGAATATATTGTATAATATCTCAATTTAACCTTTTAGACAGACAAATACTACAGACCAGAGTGTTCTTATCTCATGGAACTCTTCACTGCCACACAAACACATCAGCTTCTTATGTATCTACCTGCTATAATCTTTTTCCATCTTCAAGGATTATCTCAAATTTGACCTCCCAAAACTACAAATGGAATTAATCATTGTTTCCTCTGTGCATCAATGTTCAAACAAGCATTCACCAATTGTGATTCATTCCCAAACTGATAATCACTTTAAATATTATTAACAAAATATATAATGAATAATTCAATATAAAAAAATCTGATAAAAAGATATTCATAAACATAAATGAATGGAGAAAGAGAACAAAAATAGTTTTTAAAATGGAAAATGAATATAAGTTTTTGGTGTTTATCTTTTAAAAACAACAATGAATTAAAGCAGAAGCTAAATACAGCTGCACTACAGAAATTTATATATATTTAAAAGGAAAAAATAGCTAAAAATACTCAGCAGACATAAAATAAAATTTTAAGTATAACCTCCATTAATCAAGGGAGCACTAGCTGACTAATAGATAAATTAGCATCTTAAGAAAATCAAAATATATTTTCTGCTCATGAGCAGTCCAAAGTAGCTCTTCCTGACATGAAAACAGCTCTCCTCCAGTTGGCAGTTTAAAAACTCAAACACCTTTCGTCTTGTAGCTCCATGAACTTCAATGAGTGGCTTTCAAGGAGAATAAACATGGGGAAATAATATGTGTGACTTTTTATATGAGTCGTGTCTAAACATAACATTCATCCGCTTGGTGTATTGATTTCATCGACTAGAACCAATGTAATTGCAGGCAAATTTGAGAAGTATAGCCTAATGATAATGTTTGAAGTAAAAGGAAATTCAGTTAAAAATTAGCTATATTGTATCACATCATACAATTTTACATGTTATAAAATTGAAACTATTACTTAAAATTTAAAATATAAATTAAAAAGCAGAGACATTTTATACATTTTTAGATAAATAAACTCATCTGTCATAAGACCTATACATCTGTGATTCCAAATACAGGTTCTATGCTGCCAAGCATCAACCCTTCTCCTTTAATCGCACATTAACTCGGTGAGGTTGAACTTTAACAGTAAAGAAAAGATAATTCTTCTACCAAAAGTAAACCATGTGTTTCAAGAACCACAGCAGTCATATATGACCAAAGTGGTAATCTATTTGACAGCATGGCACCATTAAAAACACACAGATTTTGTGGCTTGTTGTAGTGGATGTTATAATGCACTTGCCATAAGCATATCCCTTCAAGGCTAAAGAATTTGTTTTTCTAGTTGTTGCCATGTACCTGGATGATAGCCCTCAACTGACAACTCTCTATGGAAAGTGCCTTGGCTATAGAGAGCTACCATGGGTATTGACAAGGCACTTACAAGGGGCAGCCTTCATTCAAAGATTGTGATACAGTGGTATAAAAATTCCACTTCTTGCCTCATTTTAAAATAACTCTCAAGGGCCATTCTTGTTTGGCTGACATCTTCTTTGAGGTTGCAGCGCATCCTAAATTGCCCTTTGACCTAATACTACATCTTTTTCTTGTCCCACAAGAAAGCATTCTCTGTCCAAACTTTCATATGCTAATCTTCTCTGGGTCTGCATCGTATGGAACTTTACCTTCAATAGTTGGTACAAGAAGTGGGAGAAAAAAAGTAGAATATTAATTGGAATTTTCTAGCTGGGTCATATATTGACCAGATAACAATAGGAAGTCTATCGCTAGTAGTAATTGGAGCATGGATGTATTCGGACACATAGCAGTAGTGTAATTGTTTAAATTTTCACAGGCACAGGTCTTATATCCTATATATGAGTTAAAGTTAAATTATCAGGGCTTTGTAATATAGGTAAGGAGTAATATTTATAAGGATAATAGAATTGTATGCTTTTGCAGGGGGTAATCAATGTTTTGAGCAAAGATAATGAAAGCCTGAGTGTGATTATCACCCAAAGTCTGGGTGCGAAATCTAGAAAGGCTCCCTCACAGCATGTAAAGAGACTCATCTTGTGTAGTCAGAAGGCAAATAAAGCTGAGGAGCAGGTCTGAGGTTTAATAAGAAGAACAGCAGAGCTTGGGAGAAAGTTGATCTTTCCATCTAGGATGCGCTGATATCCTAAGATTAGGGCCTCAGGTAGTGTTATATGTGAAAATCTGGACTTTCTATATTCTCCAGTACCTGCTGAAATGACCAACTTCTCTTTTTTAAAGGCAGGCACCTTCCTCCGCTCCATGAAAATGTGCATGATGAGATAATATTTACATCCCTTCAAGGATCAGGTACTACATAGATTCCTGTATACCAGACCATAAAATAGGATTAATTGACAACATAATGCCTTTTTAAGGTACATTTCACCAATTAAGAAAGACAAAATATCATGAAGAAGCTTCAGGACCTAAACAACATGTACTGCAGGACCTAAACAACATGCAGGAAATGGAAGAGTATCTATCTCTAGTATCTATCTATCTACCTGTCTATCTATCTGTCTATCTATCTATCTATCTATCTATCTATCTATCTATCTATCTATCTATCTATCTATCTCTCTGCCTATCTATCTGTCTATCTATCTATCTATCTATCTATCTATCTATCTATCTATCTGTCTATCTATCATAAGATATTAAGATTCTAGATCAAGGGAGGCAGAATACATAGTTTAATACGGCATAATTAATTAATATATATTTGAAGCATTTTCCTAGAATGCAACGTTTAACATTCTGATACCTTCCCTAGACATGTTGCTTTCCTATTGCTACTGTAGATTTCAGAACCTTGGGCAGAGTGAGGGTCTATTATGAGAATTGCCGAAACTGCAATGTCATATGATAAAAGAATAAATGAAAAGTTTCAGAATAATTAGCAAGCTAGAGAGAATATACAATGTAAGGCCAGAAAACTCAACAAAGGACTCTTTACTGTAGGAGGGCCTAAATTTACCAAAGCAATAAAAACAATGTGCTTAAAACAGTAAAATAAGCACCCATAAGAAGTTCAGTGTTGGATCTTCTCTGTAGATAGGAGCTAACTTTAGAAAAGTCTGTTGTAGAATTGGACTCACTGACAGCAATGGAGACAATGATAGAATTCCAAAATCGTAGAAGTCAGCTGGCAGTAGATTACTGTCTGAAGTAAGACAGTAGAAATTATAGTATGAGTCAAGTTTGGAGGGAAAGCCAGGAAGCTTAACACAGAGAGTTGTGGGGAGGGTTAGAGAGCAGCGTCCTTGAGGGAAAAATAGATGGGCAACCACTCTAATATTTACAATTTCTTTATCAATTTTTAGACCTGAGCCAGTTTTCCAACCTGATTATCACTGACAGAGGAAGAGGTTTTGTCTCTAAAAGGACAGATCCTGCAATACTAGAGTAAATATATGATAATTCCGCAGTCCTTCCCCTAGGAAATCTGTAGCCATTTGCTCAGGTAATTATACAGTGAAAAAAGAAACCCCTCCAAGTTTTGAGGACTATTGAACACAGGATCCAAGCTAACATTTATACTGTTCATGTGAAGCATTAACATGGATCCCTTATTAGAATGGGTTGTATGAGAGCCAAATAATAAACAAGCGTCCTGACCCAGGTCTGGCTCACAGTGGATCCACTTGTTTGATGCATTCACCTCGTGATCCTTTTTTGGGTTCCAACTGTAAATCAAAATGGATATAGAGTTGGCAGTTTGCAAAATCTCTCTGTTAGTTCCTTAGTCAATGAGGTTACACTATGGCAGTGGGGAAAACCAAGTCGAATTCTTTGAAATTCCCCCACTTATCATCTGAGATAGGAAATAATATTTACCATAATAAATATGAATCAATCAGAGACATCTGCAAAAAAATAAGATAGGAGAGTAGGGGTTACCCTCATATTTCAATTTATTTTGTGAAATTTGCCACTACAGGCTCATTAAAGATGGATTGTAAAGAATGATGGTACACTCCCACAAACTCAGCTAAGTGAAAAACCCCCTTGCAGTTGCAGAGCAGGATGTGCTTTCTGTGCATTGTTTCAGATACATGATAAATGGCCATTTATCAAAAAAATATGTTCTTTACATTCATAGGAAAAAGATAGATCAGAAATAGTTCGCGTTTATTGTTCCAGAGGGCAGGGGAGAAGCCCTGTGAAGTCTCAGACCTGTAGCCTCAATGATATTTTCGAGGCTAATGATCTGAAACTTTTGAGCACATGTCCTTTCAAGCTCTAGTTTTGATTGGGAGGAAGGGAGATTTTGTGCCCGAGTGTATATTTGACAATATCTAGGGGCATTTTTTGGTTGTTGTAAGTAGGGAAGCATACTATTAGTATTTACCAAGTAGAGTCCAGGAGTCCCATAATGCATAGAGCAGACTCTCAAAAAAAAGAAAAACAAAAAAATACTTGCCTGGCACAAAGTGTTGATAGTTAAAGGTTGCAAAGCCCTGCTCTGATGCTCTGAACTAAAGGACATTTTTTTTTTTTTTTTTTTGAGATGGAGTCTCGCTCTGTCGCCCGGGCTGGAGTGCAATGGCATGATCTCGGCTCACTGCAACCTCCATCTCCTGGGTTCAAGTGATTCTCCTGCCTCAGCCCCGGAGTAGCTGGGATTACAGATGCTCACCACCACGCCCAGCTAATTTGTGTATTTTTAGTAGAGATGGGGTCTCCCCATGTTGGTTGGGCTGGTCTCAAACTCCTTACCTCAGGTGATCCACCTGTTTCGGTGTCCCAAAATTCTGGGATCACAGGCATGAGCCACCACACCCAGCCAGTAAGGGGCAATTTATTCTATTGCACACTTTGCAACATGAAGGGTTACTACTTTTGGAAGACTTCACGTTCTCTCAGAGCAATTCTAAACAGCTATGTCTGTTTTAGAAATGTCCATGGGATTGGTCACAGCCTTTGTTAAGCCTGCATGACAGCCATGCTTCTCCCTCAACCCACTACCTTCACATCCCCAACAGGACCTGATTTCAAAAACACACCCTACAAAATTTCTGCTTTTTAACCTCTATCTCAGACTCTTCTTCCAAGGAAACCCAACCTGCAAGAACAAATAAGAACTTTAATTTCTGATTTAGCTTCTCAGTAGCTAAATTACCCTGGGTATTTCAATTAGTATTTCTGAGAATCAGGTTTGTCATCAATAAAATGAAAATAATAATAATCTTATCACAATATTATTTAATGAGATGATATATTATGCAACAATGAGTTAACAAGCTATAGTACTAGACTTCTATCATCTAACAAATATTTTGGTTAAGAAAGGGAAAGGAATAAAACTTTTAGCATTTAAAGGTAATAAAGAGTAGGTTTACTACAATAGCATATGTAGTAAATTCGCATCGAAATACATTGTAATTCTTATGGATATTAACATTCTGGTTCCTTTAAATTAGCTAATAATTTTTTTAAAAAATCTTGTAAATGTCTTTGGATT
This sequence comes from Mandrillus leucophaeus, assembly GCF_000951045.1. NCBI lineage: Eukaryota > Metazoa > Chordata > Mammalia > Primates > Cercopithecidae > Mandrillus > Mandrillus leucophaeus. Next base: position 41,186 of record NW_012103476.1, read on the forward strand.
TCTCTGGCAATTCCTTGTTTTCCACTTTTTGTTTCTAGAATGAAAGCTCCAATTTAGTTATTTAATCCAAAAATAACGCTGTGTTGTGTTTTTTATCCACAAAATAATTATTTATAAAAAATAATTCAAGTAATACAATCGAAACTCTATGTCAGCCCCTAACTTGCCAGACAGTTATAAAGGTTTTGAAAGATACCTGAACATGAAATTGTATTGGTTTCAAGACCTATCTAAATTACAAATTACACCTAGAATTTTAAAATGTTCATATTGGTAAAAACTGTAAATTTTCTAAACATTGCTATGTCACTATTTTCTTTTACATACAACCAAGAAAGTACATAATTAAATCCCATTAAAATTAATGGTAGCAAAATGAGAAAAATAAACACAAATGAATCCTATCAACAGCAATTGCCAAATTAAATTTAAAATTTTATTTAAATAAAAACCAAAAACATTGCTTTACCAAAAATTTAAAAATAATGTAATAATAAAGAGCATGAGTTTTAATTACTTCATGCCATATAATAAATGTAATTTTTAATATTTCAAATAAAGATGCCATTGTATTATATGAAACTGATAATATAATGGCCTTAGTACAAATAAATAAAATAAAAAAATCTTTAATTTTGGCCAAACTGTTCACAAAAATTATTTATTCTAGTAAAAAAAAAAAGATTTGACAAATATTTAAAGGTATAATTAAAGTGTGAATTGTTGACAATCAGTGAAGGTGCCTCATAGGAATGTAAAAGTAATGTAGAATAATAATAAGAATAACTAAGCCAAAATGTTTGTGATAATTAGAAATTAAGTGAAAATTCTAATCATAAAATATAATGATTGAAACCTATGTTTTCATTTTATTATTACTAATTTTTTCAACTTTTTATGTCAAATATACCGATTATATCGGCATGTATACTTTTTAAATAAAGCTGAATAATGAAATTTAATGGGCAGGAAGAGGATGAGGGCAGAAATGCCAGTGATGTTGATCTGAGTATGAGACAACTACAGTCACAATAATGTTGACTTTTACTCTTTGGTCTATACAGTGTCATAGACTCCAAAGTTGAGTTATGATGTTGACTGAGAATTTCATTAAAAGCAAGGAGAGAATGAATTGAACACTTACTGAGTAACGAATATTACTTACCAGATACCTAACTTATTATTTTCTTATTTAATACCAATAGCCATTAGTAATAATCACAAAAGTATTATTTTCATTTTTCATTTCATACATGAAAAAAATTGAGGTTGAGTGAGATTAAATAATATGCTCAATGTCAACAGATAGATATTTTTAGAATTGAGAGTCAAACAGGCTTGTTGAATTGAACAGTCCCTGCTTTCTTTATTAACTAAGATTTTCCTGTTTACCGTCTTGCTAGTTTTCTTGTAAAGATATTAAATTATTTTCAAAAGCTACCTACAGCTGACACACTGTAAGGGAAAAAGGTGACAATACAGTGTATCATCCATCCACTGCATGATGCAAAACAGGAGCTGTATAGGGGGTAACCATGTTAATATTACTGTTCTCTCCTGACTTTGAACAGTAGCTGCAGCTTGAGCCTTAAATAACACAGAGCACAAGAAGGCCCAGGACATTGTACTTTGGTTATACGTAGCTAAATTTTGCTGTCACTGTTCTGGTAAAGATCTAAAACCTTGTGTTCTCATCAGCACACCCTTGGGCTGAGACAAATTTTCTGATTAATTGACATTTCTCCCTCTCCTGAGTTCTCATCACATTTAGATGTTAAATACTCTTATTATACTTTGCCTTTTCTCCAGCCATCGGTTTAGATGACATGTTTCATACTTAAGTTAAAGTTCTTTGAGGATAGGTAGAGATTGAGCTTTTTACTCTTTTGTATCTCTTGCAAAATCCAGGCATGCCTTGAGCACAATGGGAACCTAACTCATTGTTGATAGCTAAATTAATTGAAACTACATGTTTTTGTTTGCTTTCAGCCACCGATCCTCATAATATATAATGTCATTTATTTTGGGCAGATGATACATTAGAAAATAACAATGCATAATAATGTAAGTCCCATTATTTAGTGCTTTGTTGATACAATCTTGATGATGTTAATAAAAATGTTGTATTATCAGGAAGACGGCTTTTGAGTTGAAATATAACCCTTTGTCATTTAGTTATTGAATGTAATTTGAACTGTTTTCCACAAGCTCATAACCAGTGTCAGCTTTTAACATTCAGCAGTAAAACAGAAGAAGCAATAAAGATAAAGCTTAATATTTTATTCAAGATGTTATCAAATTATGATTCTTGCATAAGACTGGAGAAGACTTGGTTTCTTTTAAAATTATTTTCTTCAGTTACCTCAAAAAATTGTTTCTCAATGATTTATTAATTTTTAGACATATGTAATTAAATTAATGTCTCAGAAATTTTAATTTATTATATAAGTTTTGCCTAAATATTCATATAATACAGACCTTTTTTTCCTGTTTCGTAGTATTTACATTTAAATGAAAGAAATGCAAAAAACATATAATGGAATTAACATGGACTTTTGGAGTTAGAAGATCTGTTTTAGTGTAGTTTCTTCCCTTACATAAAAATGAATTCTTAGCTAAATATTTTTTGTTTCCTTGAAAATTTAATACACCATTTACCTGGGATTGTTTCTGGAAGTTAAGAAATGTAGATGAGGTGAAAGTGATTTGCATGCTGCAAAAATTTACGTATCAATTATTTAATTTTGGATATCAGGTATTTGACTATTGAGACTTAGGAAACAGCATAATTTTAGTTATTTATGAAATTTAATAGTGTTGAATCTTTCTTTTTTTGGTAGAGTTTTGTTGCCGTATTTTTTCCACTATTTTTAAATATGGTAAAATAGATGCAACATAAAATTTACCATCTTATCATTTTTAAGCATAGAGTTCAATGGTATTAAATACATTCATAATATTGTGCAAATATCACCAAGATCCATCTTCATAACATTTTTCATTTTTGGAAATCTGAAACTTTATACCTACTAAACGATGACTGTACATTTTCTCAGCCACTGCCAATGGCCGTTCTACTTTGTGACTCTATGATTTGACTACTCTATGTATCTCATATAAGTGGACTCATGAAACACTGGCTTTTTGTGACTTACTTGTTTTACTGAACATAATGTCCTCCACGATTATGTATGTTGTAACATGTCAGAATGTCTTCTCTTTTTAAGGTTAAATAGTTTACCTGCATAGACTACATTTACTACATTTTGTCCATTCATTCATTAATTGGTTGATGTTTGAGTTGCTTCTACATTTTAGCTATTGTAAATAATGCTGCTATGAACTGTTCTTTAGGGTATGTATCCAGAATTGCAACTGCTGAATTATATGACAATTCTGTTTTTAATTTTGGAAGTAACATCTGTACCATTTTATATTCCCACCAACAGCGCACAAGAGTTCCAATGTTTTCATGTCCTTGCCGATACTCATTTTCTGTTTTTCTTTTATTTTTTAAAGTCGTCATCCTGATGGATAGTAGGTAGTATCTAATTGTAGCTTTTATTTGCATTTTCCTAATGTTTAGTGATGTTGAACATTTTTTCATGTGCTTATTGACCATTTGTCCTTCATCTTCTTTGGAGAAATGTTTATTCAAGTCCTTTGCCCATTTCTGAATTTTGTTGTTTGATTTATGTGATTGAGTTTTGAGAGTTCTCTACATATTCTGTATATTAACCCATTATCAGATATATGATATGTAAATATTTTCTCCCATTCTACGGGTTACCATTTTACTCTATTGGTAGTGTCTGTTGAAGTGCAAATTTATTAATTTTTATAATGTCCAATTGTCTATTTTTTGTTTTGTTGCTTGTGCATTTGGAGTCATATTTTAAAAGTCAATGCCAAATTCAATGTTGGGAAGCTTTGCACTACATTTTCTCCTAGAAAGTTTTAGAGTTTCGGTCTTACATTTTAGTCTTTGACCATTTCAGTTAATGTTTATATATGGTGCTACGAAAGGGTCCAACTTATCATTTTGCATGTAAATGTCCAGGTTTTCCCTGTCCCATTTGTTGAAAACACTGTTGTAGCTTTCATTGAATAGTGTTTTTACTTTCATCAATAATTATTTGACTGTATATGTAAATGTTTATTTCCAGGATCTCTACCTGTTTCATTGGTCTATGTGTCTGCCTTTATGCCAGTACCATAACATTTTGATTATTGTAGATTCGTAGTGAATTTTGAAATCAGGAAATATGAATCCTCCAGCTTTGTTCTTTTTCAACATTATTTTGACTGTTCAGTTTCTTGAGACTATTTATGCAAAATAGATCATTGGTACTTTGATAGGGATTGTATTAAATCTGCAGATCACTTTGGGTAGTATAAACAGCTTAATATGAAATCTTTCAATTGATAAATACAAAACATGTTTTTACTTATTTATATCTTCTTCAATTTATTTTGGCATTCTCTTCCAGTTTTTATTGTACAAAACTTTCAGCCCTTGGTTAATACCTAAGTATTGTATTATTTACAGGCTAGTATACATTGAATTGTTTTTATAATTTTCTTTTAAGAATGTGCATTACTTTTATGTAAAAATGAAACTTTTTTATTGGTAATTTTGTATCTTGCTGATTGGCTGAATTCATGTATTACTTCTAACAGTTTTTTTTTGTGGACTGTTCAGAGTTTTCTAGAGATAAGATCATATCATGTGCAAACAGAGATAATTTTATTTCATTATTTCCAACTGGATGCCTTCATTTATTTTTCTTGTGTGATGACTCTGACTAGAAGTTCCTGTACTATGCTGAATAGAAGGGATAAAACTAGTCATGCTTGTCTTGTTCCTGATTTTAGCGGAAAGCTTTCAGTCTTTCACCATTATGATGATCACTGTGGGTTTTTAAAAAATATATGACTTTTATTATGTTGAGGTAGTTTTCTTCTATTCATGGTTTATTGTTTTTCTCATAAAAAGTGTCAATTATGTCAAATACTTTTTCTGCATCAGTTGAGATGGCCATGTGTGTGTTTTTTCATATGTGGAATGTAGTGTATTACATTAATTGTATATGATGAGTCATTATTGCATTCCAGAAACAAATCTCAAATTGTACAGTACTTTGAATTTGAGTTTTAGTACTTTCTTAAATTGTATAGTACTTTGAATGAATGTGGTGCTGAGTTTGGTTGCCAGTATTTTTACATCAGTGTTCACAGTAAACATTGGTCTATAGTTTTCTTATAACGTCTTTGTTGGGTTTTAATAGCAGGCTAACGTGATTTCTTCTTTTATTGATTGATTGTTTAAGAATGTGTAGTTTATTTATTATTTTATATCTGACAATCTCTGCTTCTAAATTAGCATGTTCAGACTATCTGCATTTAAAATGATTATGACTATAGATAGATTAATATCTAACAAATTTGTTAATGCCCTTAACAAATTAACAGTAGTTATTTTAAATGTCCTGCCTGATAATCCCAAAGTGTGTGTTTTATCTAAGTTTGGTTCTTAAGCTTACTTTTTTTAAAAAAAGGAATTAATATGCCTGCATTAGTCCATTCTCACATTGCTATAAGAACTGCCCGAGACTGGGTAATTTATAAAGCAAACAGGTTTAACTGACTCACAGTTCTGTATGACTATGGAGGCCTCAGGAAGCTTACAATCATGGCAGAAGGGAAGAAGAGGCAGGCACCTTCCTCACAAGGTGACAGGAGAGAGGATGACCAAAGGAGTAACTTATCAAACACTTATAAACCATCAGATCTTGTGAGAACTCACTCACTATTATGAGAACAGTATAGAGAAACCTCCCCCATGATCCAGTTACCTCCACCTGGTCTCTTCCTTGACACATAGAAATTATGGGAATTACAATTCAAGATGAGATTTGGGTGGGGACAGAAAGCCTAACCATATCAATACCTAATAATGTTTAGTTGAAAACTGGACATGATGTATTAGGTAACAATAACTGAGCGAAATGGGCTTTAATGGACAGTTTTATGTTAGCCTGGCTTGGAGCTGGGCTGTATTTAATGTTGGGGCTGTATGTACCACAGATTTCAAATTCTTCTGGTGATCTTATTTTTGTCTCCCTTGTTGATTTTGGGGTCCCTTAAGTATTACTCTCATAAAGTCTGTGTCTTGCAGCTATTTCAGCTGTAATCCACTGTTTTTCTACTGAGTCTTTACTGGCCTGGTGGTAAATTGTGGGGTAGAGGAAACAGTGTGTAATCTTATTATTAAATCTCATTCTTTTAATGTGCCTATTTTCCTGTGCTGTGACTTTCGCAAGTGTTTCTTAGCTTTTCTTCTTCCCTTAGGTGAAACAGAAAGTCTAGAGGATTTTAGAGTGGAGAAATTACATTTTCCTAAGGTGGAATAAGGCTCTAGTTAAATGGTTTCTCTGCAGAGTAGGCCTTTGTTATGTAGAAGACTTTGGGTGAATTTCAGAACTATTTCTTTTCCCCTCTCTTTGCCAGAACAAATAGGAGATTATTCTCAAATATTTACTAGGGATTCTTGGAGAGATTGCCCATATATATTCCACCCACCTGAAAACTGCAGCCCCTCGTTTATCATTCTTACACTAGTCCACACTTTGCATCTCGTAATTTGTTAATTTGTTCAAATTATCAGAAGTGTTTGAACCAGAGGAATTCCATTTTGCACAGCGGCTGGATAAAATGAGGCTGACACCCACTTGACTGCATTCCCAGAAGGTTAGGCATTCTAAGTCACAGGATGAGATAAGAGGTTGACACAAGATACAGGTCATTAAAGAGGCCCACAAAACCCGCCAAAACCAAGATGGCGATGAAAGTGACCTCTGGTTGTCCTCACTGCTCATTATATGCTAATTGTAAGGCTTTTGGATGCTAAAAGACCTTCCCACCAGCACCATTACAGTTTACAAATGCTATGGCAATGTCAGGAAGTTACTCTATGTTCTCTAAAAATGGGATGAACCCTCAGTTCTGGGAATTCCCTACCCCTTTCCCAGAAATCTCATGAATAATCCAGCCCTTGCTTAGCATATAATCAAGACATAACTATAAGTATAATTAGTTGAGCAGCCCACAAGACTGCTCTGCCTATGGAGTGGCCATTCCTTTATTCCATTACGTTGTTAATAAACTTACTTTAACTTTATGGACTCACCTCCAATTCTTTCTTGCACTGGGTCCTAGCACTCTCTCTTGGGGTCTTGATTGGGACCCATTTCCGGTGAAAAAGTTACCATTCATGTTTTCCTATCAGTGTAAGAAGACAGGAAGAGTCTCCAGGAACTTTAAGAATGTAATCAACTTGAGCAATCACCCTGTTTTACGGCCTTGCAGCCTGTTTTTGTAACCCCTCAATGAGTTCTTGCCCACTGCTCAGATGGAGCCAATTTATGAAGACAGGCGAATTGCCATAGAGAAAGAGTTTAATTCACACAGAGCCAGCTAAATGGAAGACCAGAGTTTTATTACTCAATCTATCTCTCCCAAAATTTGGAGACGGCGTTTTTTAAGGATAATTTGGTGAGCAGTGGGCCAGGGAGTTGGGAGTGCTGATTGGTCAGGCTGGTGACAAAATTGGGGGGGTCAAAGTGGGTACTTTTTGCTGTCTTCTGTTCCTGGGTGGATTCACAGAACTGGCTGAGCCAGTTTACAAGTCTGGGTGGTGCCAGCGGGTGCCTCAGAATGTGGGATCTAGAAAGTATCTTGAGCACCAATCTTAGATTTTACAGCAGTGATATTATTCCTGAGAACAGCTGGGGATGTTCTGAATCTAGTGGTCTCTGGCTGTATGACTCCTAAACCATAATTTCTTACATTGTGGCTAATGTATTACTCTTACAACCGTAATCTGTTCACAAGCAAGAAGAGGGCTTGTTTGGGAAAGGGCTATTATAGTCTTTGTTTCAAAGTTAAACTGTAAACAAAGTTCCTCCCAAAGTTAGTTCAGCCTCTGCCCAGGATAACAAGGCAGGTTGAGAGTTAGAGGTAAGATTGAGTCAGTTAGGTTAAATCTCTTTCACTGTCATAATTTTCTCACTGTAATAATTTTTTTTTTAAAGGTAGTTTCATTTTTCCCCAAACTCTGTGTAGAATGTGCTCACCTAATTGGCTGGAACAAGCTCCTAACAGACCCCAGCAAATGACAGATTAACCCAGGTAAACTTTTCTTATTATCATGCTAAAATCTCTACCCTATGAAGAGTAACGGCTTCATCATCATAACATGCAACCTGTGTGTGAACATATGGACTTACTGCCTCTGCCTCACGGGGACCTCTCCTCTACATGCAGTGATGGACCTTCTCCCCTCTCCACCGCCCCATGAAACCCTACTGCTACTTTCCTTCAGGGAGACACTGCCTTGGGGAATACACCCCATGCACTCCTTCCTTGTGGAAAGTAGTAAAACTCCTAATGATCAAAACCTGCATTCTTGTGGAGAGTCATTTGTTACTCCAGGTAAATGAACCCCTTTTTTTTGGTAACATTCATTTAAGGCTCTATGAGGTTCTTCTCCTGGTAAGCGGATCTCAGCTCTGATTCTCTGCATGGGCCCTTTTTTAGGGATTTCCAGATTTCAAGGTAGCAATTTGCCCAGCAACCTCAGCTCTTTAAGAACCACCATTGATTTTCAGTTTGTACAACCATTTCTTGTTAGAAGAATGTAAGTGATGACTATTAAGCTCTTTAAAATTGCAGCTGAGGTTGGAAATCCACAAATACCGATTGGTTAAGTGTTAGCTTTTATCTTTTATAAAATTTGCTTCTGCCTCTGTGCATTTAATTTTTGTCTTTGTGACATTTTATCTTTCTTCTATTAATTTTTCAGTTACTTGATAAAAGCTCTTGTAATTTAATTCCTTTTCACATCCACTTGTTGGCATTTGAAACATCCTTACATTAAATTCTCATGCTACCCCTCTTTCTCTTGCCAAGTGAGAGTCAGCTCAGCTTACACTTGTCAGGAAGATTCCATTTCCACATTTAACCAATTTAACCATCTATGTTCTGCTTTTCTCTCTCTATTGAGCAGGTGCACTTCTGTGAGTTCCTTAATCCCACATTTCACCGTCTTGCTTAGTGGGGCTCAAGGGTCTGAGCTCCTGCCATGGTGCCTGGCACCTAGTAACACAGTTGATGTTCAGCTGTTACAACATGAATAATCATCATCTAGCAGTAATTATTCACAAAAGTTTGTTTAAATAACTTTATTATAATATGACTATTTTCCAAATGTTTTTTGAGAATGCAGACGACAGGGAAAGGCACGTGTTAACCTAAATATATAGGCCATTTAAAAGTCTCTTGTTTTTCTGGTGTCAAGAAGTTCAATGTTCACACTGTGCCTTTGAACTATAAACCTGAGTAAAGTACAAGAAACATCTCATTCAATTCTCTCAATTTTGAGCTCACTCATTTTAGAGATAGAAAAGTGAGCCCCAAACAAACAAAGCGAGTAGCAGAGACTGCACAATCCCAGGATTTATAAACCAGTCCTCTTTCATTCTATCGCCTTGCCTTCTGACACCTCTGAATAATTTGCTAGTTCTAGACAGATAAATGGAGGCTATGGATTGCTACAATTTTTAGTCAAGGCAGACTGGACCAATAACGTTACCAACAGCATCCCCCACAGAATTATTTATTACAACTATTCCCTGTTTTGTTCTGCATCAGCAGGTCCATCTGGCGGTAAAGGATTGACCAGGTGTTCTGGGAAAAGTTGGCACACAAATGCCTTGAACACTGTGATGTGAGCAGGAGGGGGAGATATTTTCAATGAGAGAAAATTAAATTATTCTTGGTATGTATAAAGGTGCAAGACATTTTTAGGTGATAGCAATTATGAAACATCTTTTTGCTTTATTTGTAGAGGTTTTTTGGCTTGGTTTATAAAATCAGAATGAAGTATAAATATTCAAGGGAACTAGAGTGTCATCCCTATTAGTGTAGAGAATAAACAAAAATCTAGGTAGACATTCTTGAAAATTTGCAGTCAAATAAAAAAGGCATACCTCATCAAAACCATTTGTTATTCTAAAGAAAATAATAATAACAAAATCTCTCTTTTGATTAGTCTTGATTAGCTGGTACCTGACTCAGGGTTTTCAATCAGATGCTCAGAATAGAGTTTAAAAGTGACCTTTCCCTTACTAAATTGAATTTTGTGGCCTGAATTAGTTAATCTTTTTCCCAAAGTGAGCAATTTCCTGTGTATTTTAGCTTATCAAAGACAATGAATGTATTAAGAGGGCAAAATTCATTCTAATACTGCAGAACTTAGACTGAATAACAAATGTAGTACAAGTCCACTGAGGTTTCAAGCAGCCACTAAGAAGCTGTCACCAGGCAAAGAGAATGTTGCTTTGTGTAGTGAATCTGGACGCATTAATGAGAAACCTCCACTGCTGGTAACAGCACTCTGCAATGCCCTTGACTTTCATTATGTAAGAATTAATTCCATGGCAAAGGGCTTTTATCAAGCTTGAATGTGCATACAGGGGTCCTGCGTTATTTGTGGGACATACGATTTTAGGCCCCCAGTGGATGCCTGAAACTACAGATGGTGCCGAATCCTATATCCACTATGTTTTCTCCTATATATACAAACCTATGATAAAGTTTAATGTATGTTAGGCACAGTAAGATATTAAAACAATAATAATAAATTAGAACAATTATAACAACATGCTGTAATAAAGTTTTTTTTTGTTCTTTCCCTATTAAATCAAGAATTTTCACCCTTTCACTTAAAGGAAGAGATTTACAGCTTCTCTTTGGCATATCCGAATTACCAGCATCATTGTTCTTGCTCTTTGGGGCCATTGTTAAGTAAAATAAGAGCTATTTGAACACAAGTGCTGTGATACCTCAACAATGGATCTGATAGCTGAGAGGACTACCAATTAACTAAGGGGCACGTGGGCAGGCAGCTTAGAGAGGGTGGAGCTGCTGCACAAAAGAATATGAATCTTATCGTTTCTGGGTAGGACATAGTTGGATGGTGTAAGATAGTATCACACTGCACAAAACAACATGCAACTTAAAACTTATGGATTGTTTATTTCTGGAATTTTCCATTTAATATTTTTGAACTGAGGTTAACCCAAACCATGTGTAACTGAAACTGTAGAAATTGAAGTCATGATAAGGAGGAACTAATACTGTATGATATATTGTAAAACATCCAACCACACAATGTTTCTATACCGCTTTAAGACAGAAAAAATACTAATTTTCTATGAATTGGTTAATTTTTATTTAACATGTATATTTATGTATTTTAACCTTTTCATCATAATCGCCTGCAATTTCTTTAACCTGTTTCATTTTGAACATTACTTAGTGATTTCAGAAAAAACAACTAAAATGTTAAATCAAAATTGACGAATCTACTATTTAGAAACAACATTGACATGTATACCTTTCTTTTATATATGAACATGTGTTCCTTCACATCTTTTCTAAATATGAATTTTATTATAACTGTTTTCTAACCTTTCTCCAACAAATTATTTGCTGTTTTTTAAACTTTATTAATGGACAAAGATCTTAAACAGTAATTATCTTAAAAAACAAGAAAATATAAATTCAATTTAGAAAACACCCAAGTTACATTTATATATATTTCAATATAAAATAATTTAACAATTCCTTGGAATGAAAGATGTCAAGCTCTTAGCATCCATATTTCTTCAGCATCTCTGTTGACCTGCTAATTTTGTTGCCCAGACTATTTTAAGTTTGATAGCAATCATAACACTATATTGTCCAGTTACATTCCCACCAGGATTTATTCTTGTCTTTATGTTTAAGTAAATTGAATAGTCATTACCAATACATCACCAAGGCTTCTCCATCCTGAAGTTCTTTATATTATTTTTTAGACTGTTGAATTTAATTACCAAGAATTTTTCTTCAGAATTACTCATTTTATGTTTTCTGACTCTTTTATATTTCAGAATGTCAGCCAGTTGCTCTAATTGTTTTATGACGATTGAGATGGGTGTCACATTCTTGGATCACACTTCATTTTTTTCATGACTTGGCAATCACTGCTTTACTGATTTTCTGGCAAAGAATGTTTCTGTAGAGAAATCTAAAAGCTAGCCTGATTTTACCCTTATAGCTGATGTTTTCTTACTACTTATGATCTAAAAAATTATTTACTTTAAAGTTCATTGGTTTTGTTGTATATAATATGAATCTCAATTTTGTCTTATCTTTATCACCTTTCTTGGAATGTGGTATATCCTGAATTCTTAAAAAATTGTTCAGTATATTTTTCCTGTGAATTCAGTTTCTACATAATTTAAAATGTTTTTTTTTTCTTTCTGAGGTATCTCTCTGAATATTATTTGTATTGTTTACTTCAGGGACATCAATTATCTTATATTGCATCATTTTTGTTTTTTATATAAATAATATTCTGTATATTGATTTAATATTTTGACTTCCTTCTATGTTCACTATGATTTCTGAAGCCTTTTCCTCATAACAGCAACTTGATTTTCAATTGCACTCATTCTGCTTCTTTCAGTTTGTATCTTTGTGTGTTTCAGTTTGTTGACTTCTGTTACTATCTTTACATTACACATCTTTTAGGTAGTTATTTTGTGCTGTCATTTTATATAAATAATTTTATTATTAATTTCTTTAATAACAACGATTTTAAGGAAGTTATCTGTTGTTTGCTGTTTGTTTTGTTTTTGCTTCTGCTATTTTATGTAATGCATTTACTCATATTTTGTGATATTCCTTGTTTTTATAATCATGGATAGCACAAACAGCATTCTGTAGGTCCAATTTGCTTTATCATAGAGCAATCAAATTGTCTTTGACACACATCCTAATTTAACTGATATTTCCAGTAGCTTGAGGATGTGTGGGTAGAGAGGTTAAAAGGTTGGCAAGCATTCCTGGGGGCTCTTTTCTGTACTCTAAGGTGCCACTGGCTGTTCTCTTTTAAAGTTCTCTCCATTCTGCCAGGTTTCTGTCACTCCCTTCATGAGGTGTCTCTTATACTCTCCTCTCAATCCAGTGACAGATTAAGTTAAATGACCAATGTACAAATTGGAACTCCCTGAAAAAATAAATGAATAAAGATGCTTTAGAACTTGAAGTTAGAGTACAATGTATCTCGGACATAAGAAATTGAGAAATGCAAGTATATTAAAATTAAAGCCTTTTGTATATCCAAGACACTTTAATAAAAATGAAACCTGGCAGAAGTTATTTGTATTACGAATAACTAAGAGGATTCATATAGCTTTATAAAGACCTCAGAATTCAAAAAGAAAAATGCTAAATATATGAATAGACTACGGGGAGTGTAAATGAGCACATTCTTTACAGAATAGTCGATGCACGTGACTAACATACATACGAAGAGATGTCCAAAGTCATTGACAGTGAAGGAAGCTGGAAGTAGGACTCTAATGCGATGTCATTTTATACCCATTCCATTGGCAAATAAGAAGCCTGAAATGCAAAATGTCACCGCAGATAAAGATTGATTCATTCTCTCGCGCACTTAGGGGGAATAGAAAATAGGAACAAAAAATGAACAATCTCTTTGAGTGTAAAATACAGCATTATTCTCTAGGGCTGGTAAATTCATATAATCTTTGTGACAGAGATACAGTACAATGACTGTATTTTGATGTAATAGGCCCTCAGTTAGGGACTGTACATCCCACCCTCACTGTGTTAGGGAAAGCCATGTGACTTGTTTACACTATTGGAATAAGAGCAACAGTGAATATACTAGCTTGCCAGTGATGGCACAAAATGCCACAGACTGGGTGTCTCAAACACGAAAAATTTGTTTTCTTATAGTTTTGGAGGCTAGAATTCCAAGATCAAGGCATCCCCAGGTTCAGTTTCTCTTGAGACCTGTCTCCGTGATTTACAGATGCTACTTTGTCACTCTGTCTTGACACAGCCATTCTTCTCTATGTGTGCATGTCTGCTGTCTCTTGCACTTTATTATAAAGACTTCATTCATATTGGATTAAGACCCCATCATCATGACCTCATTTTTATCTCCAAATATAGTTACTTTCTGAAATACTGAGGTTTGGGACATCAGTGTGTTAATTTTGTGGAAATATAATTCAGTTTATCCAAGTGGGGTACACCATTATTGAGCCAAGGTTTCTGGGAGATAGATGTGCTACCTTCATGTTCTCTTTGAACTTCTGACAATCATATATATATATATATACACACACACACACACACACACATATAATTATGTGGTACAAGAGGAAAGAAACCTTGATTTCTGAATTACTGAATGGAGATCAGGCACCTGCTTTGAACTGATACATAACCAAGAAAGAGAGTTTTAATATACTTGGGTCATTTACATATATTTTGGTCCATTTGTTAAGTCAGCTTAACCTATAATGAACATAACTTAAGCCTCATAAATAACACTCATGCACAAAATCAACTTTTGCACTTAGTAACAGCAGATATAAAGAAGAATGTTCAGGCCGGGTGCAGTGGCTCACGCCTGTAATCCCAGCACTTTGGGAGGCTGAGGCAGGCAGATCCCGAGGTCAGGAGTTCCAGACTGGCCTGACCACATAGTGAAACCCGCCTCTATTAAAAATACAAAAACTAGCCAGGAGTGGTGGCATGCACTTGTAATCACAGCTACTCAGGAGGCTGAGGCAGGAGAATCACTTGAACCGAGGAGGAGAGGTTGCAGTGAGCCGAGATCACGCCACTGCACTCCGGCCTGGGTGACAGAGCGAGACTCTGTCTCAAAATAAAAAAATTAAAAAAAAAAGAATGTTCAGAGCAATATTACTCATGAGGGGAAAAATAGTAGAAACAGCCTAAATTCTCATCAATTTGAGAATGAATAAATAAATTGTGGATCATTAAAACGGTGAAATATTACACAGTACTAAAAATACCAAATATACATACTTCAATCATGATGAATTCTAGAAACATAAAATTGAGAGAAAAATTTCACAGAAGACTGCATACAATTTTCTACTGTTTTTATAAACATAAAATAAATAAAACATCTTAAGTATGCATATATATTTATATGTCATGAAGTGATAAAGAATCTTGAGGGCATGATAAAAACATCAGCATGGTCATCTGCTCTTCAGAAGAGGGAGGAGGGCCTGCTCAGGAAGTTGTATGGAGTGCTTATATAATATTGGTAATACTCTGTTTATTGTGTTTTGTAATGGGTTCTCTTTTATTCTTTCCAAGTTACATATGTGAAATACATATATACAATATTTATTATAATATTAGGTATTAAGTATTTTATTTGAATAATTTTAAACATCCCCCAAATAATCATTTTGTCCCTTTTAAACATTGTAATAGTAAATTACAGTTGGCATGGTCGTATTTGTTTAAGGTCTAATAAAAATTTGTTAAAAATCAAGTCATCACTACAGGTTACTCAGTAAGATATCATATAATTTTGGAAATAATTTAACCAGGCGCAGTGGCTCACGCCTGTAATCCCAGCACTTTGAGAGGCCAAGGCGGGCAGATCACGAGGTCAGGAGATCGAGACCGTCCTGGCTAACACGGTGAAACCCCGTCTCTACTGAAAATACAAAAAAATTAACCGGGCGTGGTGGCGGCGCCTGCAGTCCCAGCTACTCAGGAGGCTGAGGCAGGAGAATGGCGGGAACCCGGGAGACGGAGCTTGCAGTGAGCCGAGATCGTGCCACTGCACTCCAGCCTGGGCGACAGAGTGAGGCTCAGTCTCAAAAAAGAAAAAAAAATTTAAGAAAATAATTTTGATGAATATAATTTTGATCAAAATTAAGTTGCCAAAAATAACATTCAACTTCATCTTTATCTATAGACGAAGGACTTTGAATTTAGGGTGGGATTTAAAAGTGATAAGTAGTTAAAATCATTTTAGGTGAAAATAAGTTGATAATTAAAAATACTATATGATTTCATAGAGACTAGTTGTCTTTGCCAAGGACATCAGTTAACTATCAGATAAAGCTAAAATTCTTGTCCTTGTGATTTACTGATTTTACAGGGAATGCTTATTGATTGAATAATAGTTAACAGGTTAAATGTTTATTATTCCTGACTTTCTAATAATTATAAAATCAGATGCATATGGTGCATAATCCTTGAAGGGAAAACAATAAATACTAAATAATATACGTATCTAACTGGCATTTCTATCTCTACTAGAGCTAAAAAGTATTAATGTGTTCAATAATATTTCTGCATTCCATTAATAAATCATGATACATATATACTTCTCCAAAGGATTAAAAATCAATTCCTGTGTAGAAAGGATCCTGTGATAACTGGGATTGAATTGCAAAGAATATCCTTATGATTTTATCTTGAAAGATTTTTCTACAAGAGTAGTGATGTGCACCTTTATTAGTTTAATTACCTTGAAATCTTAAAGACAGAAGAATTTTTAAAGTTAGTCAAAATATAAGAGTTAAATATAGTCATTATTTTTCAATTCTTCTTAAGGAGGTATGAAGGACATTCAGAAAATAAATGTTTATAATGAGGAGTGGCTTAAGAATGCTTGACCTCAGAACAGCACTTCCATTATCCTTCAAGAAAAGTGTCTACATTTCAAGATTAGATACTCTGATTAATTTAACATTTAATTTAGAATATTTGGGATATTCTAAATTGATGAAAGAAGTTTCATTATTTCTTACAATTTTTTAAATATTTTTGCTTATTTCTTAGTGTTTGTAGTCTCTAAAATGTACTCTTCAACATTGATATTTCTTGAACACTCTACCCTATTTTTCATCTGTTTTTAATTTTCTCTGCTTTTCTTTAGACTCATTTTGCCTTACGTTCTTCATTTGATCTGCCTTTTCTAAAATGCTAAAATAAAGAAAGAGGGAGAAACAGCTTTGTTGGGGCCATCACTGCTATTTTATTTTTGATGGCAGGCATTGTAGCTTAGTGGAAATTGTGCAGTCTTTGATAAAACATACATTCACTTATGGAATTGGGTATGTTTCATACACATTTCAATTTCAACTTCTTCATCTGTAAGACAGGGTAAATAATATTGAATTTGAATTATTAAGATAATAGAAAGAATATATTTAAAGCTCCTGGAACATATTCAGTATTCAGTTAGTGGTAGCTATTATTGATTATATTACTGGTCTTGGTATCACTGTGGAGTATAGAAAACAAAATATATTATTAAATGTAGAATTAGAAGTTAGAGGTAAAAAAATGAGTGACATTCAGCATTAAGAGATTTTTATAATTTGGTAGTGATAGTGATAGTAAGCAGAGAAACTCCTGGGCAGACAGGGATGGGTGCCTGGTGAAACTCAGCTTTCAAGCCAATGACTGTCTGAAGTGTGACACCAAACTACCAGTCCTGGATAGAGTCCATGGACCAGAGTGGGAACTTCCATTTCCATTTGGTGCAATCAGCCCCTGATTGGTTCTGGGTCAGGGACCTGGACCAAGCCTTCACTTCAGTTCTCTATTGGTTCTTTACACTATTGTACCTCTTTCTGAATGGTGCTTTTTCCAAGCCTACCCACAATCCAATCAGCATACATTTCCCCATTCTAAGCCTATGAAAACCCTGGACTCTGCCTCGCAGCCAACGACTCACTTTCAAGTTCCCTGTTGCTGCTGAGAGCTTTCTTTCTATCACTCAATAAAATTCTCCTCTGTCTTACTCACTCTCCAGTGTCTGCACACCTCATTCCTCTTGGTCATGAGACAAGAACTCAGAACTTACTGAAATACAGGAGTGAAAGAACTGTATCACTCCATCCTGTTGAACTATGAGGTGAGGAAGCCACAGTAGGACTTTACCAGAAGTGGGGATTGCAGAACAGAATCTTTCCAAAAAGTAAGATTACCAGTGTCTCATTCCTAGAGAAGCTTTTGAATGAAATTACCTGATCTTGAAGCAAGAACATAGACTGAGTTGAACAAGAGGGAGGATTGGTTGTGAAATCTCATACACTGCTGGGGCACCCAGGCTCAACGTTGGTATGCAGTGTCTGGTCATCGTGAAGCATATGTGTTGGGTTAGAAGAGAAACCAGCAGCTGGAGTCACTGACTACTAATGTAATTTCTGTTTTCAGAAAGGATTTTAGAACTGAGTCAGTTTCAGAAGCCCATCATTAATCAAATTCAGGAAGAAGAGAAGAGAAAAGTTAAAAGGAAGACCGGTTCTAACTTAAATCACATGAAACCATAACTAATTTCTTATTCTGATTAAGATTTCTTAATAAAGGTTTTTGAATTTACGTCTACCTGCATTTAATCTACCTAAACTTCAGATTTCACCCTCCAACTGGTTGAAACATACGTGTACTAAATTTAGTATTAACCGAGATAAGAACGAGTCTTTCTAAAGGCACAAGTTATTTATAGTGTTTACTTCTACCAACTACTGTGATACAAAAGGAGATTGGAGGAGTTAATTATGTTTCATAGAAATAGAACATCCTAGTTCATAATATTTCACCTGCATCTACAGGAGAGTGAGACCTGTCTTTGAGAATAGAAAATATTATGATATTATTTCCATAATTATTTTCTAAATAAACTAAAGCTAAGATATAGAAATTTAGAGAATACAAATTTTGACAGCACTTTCAAATTTTAGAGACATAAAATTATACAGATATGTTTTGAGACATAATTAAACATACTCCTAAATACAAATTATGTTCACCATGTAAACATAAAAATCACTAACAGAAATAATGCACAAAATATAAAAATCTAGATACTAATGTAATTTAGTAACTGAATGACCTTGAAAAGTAGAATAGTCATTAATTTAAACTAATTTGAATGATATTTTTTCTCCAGTTATAAAGCCAATACATGCACATTGAATAGAAAGAGAGTAACAGAATTCAAAAGATATGCTGTTTTTTCTGCCAGTTTTATTCCCATATTTTTAAATTTTATGTTTAATTCACAATTATTATGGATACATAATAACTGTATGCACTTATTGGGTACATGTGACATTTTGATACAAGTGTGCCATGTGTAATGACCAAACTGTGGTAACTGGGATATCTATCACCTCAAGCAGTTATTATTTCTTGGTGTTAGAAACATTCCAACTCCACTATTTTAGTTATTTTGAAAGATATGATAAATTATTGTTAACTATTAGTTTCCCTATTTTGCTACTGAACAGTGGATCTTATTAATTTTAGCCGTATTTTTGTACCCATTAACGAACCCTTCTCTATCTCCTCCCACAATACACTTCCAAGCCTCTGGTAACCATTATTCTACTCTTTATCTCTAAAAGTACAACTTTTAAAAAGTATTTGTTACATGAAATAAGCCAGGCACAGATAGACAAATATTACATATTCTCGCTGATGTATGGGAATAGAAAATTATTTTTTTAACAGTGAAATATTTCAGAATGTAAATAGGTTTCGAGAAAAGTATTACTATACCCCAAGTGCCTCTGTGAAGCTGAAGAAACAAATCTAACAAAAATGATTGAAGTCTTTTTTCTCCTCTCCCAAATCTCTCCCCTTCTCCCACATAGTTAAACACTAAACAAAATTTGGCTTTTATTGTTTTAGTACCTTTTCTGTACTTTTACTGTGTAATATATGATTATGCTAAAACTATTCTTTTGCAACCTATTTTTTATCCTTAACATTGTATTTCAGATTTATCCAAGTCAACATTTATTACTCTAGATTTTCTTTCAACTGTTTTATTATATAAATACACTACAATTTATGCAAATATTAATTTGAATCTCTTTTTATTTAAAATTTCAATTTCAAATGTTAATAGGAATTCTTCACAATTAGCACAGTAATGGTTATTTAATATTTAACAATGTGTACATATTATAAGATGCCTAATGATTCTTCATTATTAGATACTTGGATTAAGGTACTGTCTCCACTTCTCCCAAGAATTTAGAATATTGTGTAGTTCATAATAGACGCTTAGTAAAAACATTTTTTTGAAGAATAACGTTCTAGGTTTTCATTGTTATAATTAATAATTCAAATAAATTATACATTACTTTTCATGTGATTATCTGACAATTTTTATGTTATATTAGAGAGAAGGTTGTTGTAGGAAAAAAAATATACAATTATATCATTTTCTTTCCTGTTCTTATACTTTAGAGGTAGAATTTGGGAACAGCCCAAAACTTTGGAAAGGAGAAATTGGCTGCTGACTGTTGGCCTACCTTATCCTTTAACAAATGCTTGATAAACAACCCTTGCTCAAAGATGTCACTCTGTCATTCGGAAGAGCACATGTGAGATTAAATTTCCAGTGGAAAAGATGAAAGCTCTTTGCCACATTTACAATGGGTTCAGAGTTTTCTACTTTAGCAGGAAAAAACCAAGTGCCAAACTATGTTGGCTTTTAAAAAATAAATCAAATAATATTCATATCTAATTTGTAAGAACACTTCCCTTCTCCCGTGGGGCTTAATAAAAACACTTTTGTTTTCGCCTAGGGTGGTGGGAAGGGTTGTTGCAAATAAATAATTTTATTTATCCTGAATTGATTCTTGTAAGGAATAAAAGTCACTTGCAAAGGAAACAGTTAAGAGCCATTATTGCCCAGATGAGCCCAACATCTTACAATGTGGACAGTTTTCAAGCAAGAATTACCAATGTGAATTTGCCTGGAGCAACCTGCATCTCTCTTGC
The DNA here is from genome assembly GCF_000951045.1 of Mandrillus leucophaeus. NCBI lineage: Eukaryota > Metazoa > Chordata > Mammalia > Primates > Cercopithecidae > Mandrillus > Mandrillus leucophaeus. The sequence goes on from NW_012103476.1 coordinate 61,910, forward strand.
CACAGCCCCCACCCCTCATATTTATTTCTTACAATAAGTAACACGTGGCTGAGTGTAGCAGCTATTTAGGCAAAGTAAGATAACTCAAATGAAGAAAACGTTTGTCTGTTGTCAGTCTTCTGTTTTAACTAAGTTTCATCCCAGCCGTTATCTTATTTGACCTTAGGACACTGTGACCTCATTGGATTCCTTCTCTATTTTTCAATATATAAAAAGAATAAGTCGAATATTTTCTATACTTGATTATCACAATTCCATCTTTGTCAAGTAGACCTTGAAATGTCCCCAGTAATTCCCACCATCTGGTGTTCACTTCCTGTATTATCTTCTCCCCTTGAATATTAATTGTTTCTCATCAATGAGATATGGTAAAGATGAAGAAATTTTGGAGATGTCATGAAGATTCCAAATAAGTTGCTTTTGAATTAATCAAAAGGGAGATTCATCTAGGTGGGCCTGGTTTTACCGATAAAATAACTCAAAGAGAAAATGGATCATCCCTGAAGTAAGAGTTTCTCTCTCTCCCTCTCTCTATCCCTTTCTCTCTCTCTCTATTGCTAATTTTGAAGAAGCTTCCATGTTGTGAGAGAGCATATGGAGGGGGCCACGTGGCAAGGCACTGTAGTGGCCACTGAGTGCTGAGAGTGCTAAGTACTGAACGTAGAACCGCAGGGCAACAGTTGCAAAGACATGAATTCCACCAACAGCACGAAGATCTTGGAAATGGATTATTCTCTAGTCCAGGCTGTGATCACCACAGTCCCAGCCAACACCTGAATTTCAGCCTTGTGAGACCCTGGAGTAGAGAACTCAGCTAGGATATGCCTGACTTCTGCCCTACAGAAACAAAGAAATTATCAATGTGTGCTATTTTAAGCTGCAAGTTTGTGATAATTTGCTACACAATATAGAAGACTAATATAATATCACTTTTCTTTCTACAACATATGTTTCCATTAGTCAAATTTCCATCTTGATTCAACAGATATTTTTTGAATTCTTATGCCAAGTGCTGTTAAGAATTTATCTCACAATCCCATAGGTCAGTAAATAGCAGCGACCAGATGGGAGTTCAGGCCCTTTTAGTCATTGCTCAGTGACCATTCCCTTATAATAAACATCTGTGGATGTGCTAATTCAAATGTCAACTCTGTGACTGCCACAAATATTTAGTTATAAGATGTTAGAAATGTTTCATATATATGTGCCAAATTTGGAACTGTGTTGATACTTATGGAATGCTATGCTAGGAAAAGAGATTAATGAGCCATTCTTTTTGTAAATGGTCATCAATATTTACAGAATACCTATGTTCAATTTTTGTTTTGCTTGGAGGTCCAAAAAAGAAGTGAGGATCATATGGGAAATAAACCTCCTTAACTGAAAAAGACACTTAATGATCTCCATTCACAAAACTACTAATGTATCTGTGAGCTCTGCTTCATAATATTTCTGGATTTTATAACTTAAACTTTGCTATGAATTTTCCATGTTATTTTTGTGAATTCTCTGAGATTTATTTCAAATTTTGATGGGGAAGCTTAAATAAGTTGGTTTTTCAGTCACAATTATAATACAGCTGGGAAACAATTTGAACTATATTAATGGAGCCTCAATAAAATTAATTGAAAATTTTATGGACAATAAAAGCATAAGTGGAAATTTAAAACTAGATTTTGTTTTAATATAATAGCTTTTTAGAAATCTATAATGTTATAATAAAATTGTGGAAAATGAATGATTTGGACACAATTTCCTACTCGATAGGATCTAAAACTTGTGTGGAGTTGAATAAAAAAGTACATTATAGATTTCCTTTGCTTTAATTTCATTGAGAACTACATTTTAGACTGCAATAAAACAAAGGTCAGACTCAGAGAAAATTGCATCTTACTAGTGGTAGCAGCAAAAATATGAACCTGAATTTACTACAGTTTTATGAGTTTTTATTAATATCAATGATAGCACTGAGAAACAATGATACTAATTGAATTACTTATTTTTGCTATACTTGAAGTTTTTGAATAAATGGGATCATTCGAGGAGTTTAGGTTTTTATTTATTTCGCTGAAGATAGTAAAATGTTTCATTAATTAATAAATTAGCCTACATGTTCTGTTATTAAGGATGTTGGTAGCTGAAATATTTTGTTTATTGATAGATATATCTTTTATAATGACTTCTGTAAAACAAAGCAAATGCATCACTTATGTTCCATTTTCACCATGTAGATTGCATTGTAATTTAACGTCAGCATTGCTATTTAAACACTTAATCGGTCACAAGACCTGAGTAAACTGGGAAAATAATGATATTTTCACGAGGTTGTTTCTGAGACTGTTCTAATATAGTGAAAGCAAGCAAAAATTGAAGTAAAACTGTCAATCAGTAGTTTTCTTTAAAATGCCTTTGCTGCATGACTTTATAAATAGAATGAACTAGGTTTCAACAACTTTTGTTTCTCTAACAGCATGTAATTTTTTATCATTATCATTTTGTAGTTGATGTTTTTGGGATAAAAAGTCCACATATTTTTAGAATTAAGTGCTATGTATCTTAAATCTTGTAATTGTTTTGAGAATAGGAGACAAAAAAATTGAAGAAATTCTATCACTGATAATAGTGAGTAAAACTGGTAAGCTTATACAAGGAAGATCGTTTGTTATGCAATAGACAATTTTTTTTTTAGTTGCTTGCTAATTTTTTCCCATCTGTATAAGCCTCTTGAGGTCAGAACTACAGTTTATTGCTCTTTATCTTTTTGGCAATTAGGGAACTATCTGACTTGAATTTTGATTAGAATTGAACCAGGTTTTCTGTTTTTGTTTTATAAGAGACAAGTTCTTGCTCTGTTGCCCAGGCTGGAGTACAGTGGTATGATCATAGCTCACTGTAACCCTAAACTCTTAGGCTAAGTTTTTACATTTTTTAAATGCATGCTAAGTTTTTAATTTTTTGTAGACATGGGATCTTGCTATTTGTCCCAGGCTCGCCTTGGACTCTTTGTCTCAAGTAATCCTCTCACCTAGGCGACCCAAACTACTGGGAATATAGGTCTGAGCAACTGCTCCCAGTCTAAAACAGATTCTTTAAAAAATTCCTGAAAAAAATGAATGAAATTTTCATCAGGACAGTGAAATTAACATATTTCTCATAATCTGTGCCAAATTAAAAATAGTAGGACTTATACTGGGGGCCAAGGTCATCTACTTTGTAGTACTTAAGTATTTTTTGTGCTTATGGCCTCTCCATGTATGGAAGAAGCATATTTTCTTAAATTTATTAAGTTCTTCTCTATGGTACATAACAATCTTCACTTATTCTAAAGTTTTATTTTTCTGAATCCTAAAGATTGCGTCTCCTCAACAAATCAACTATTTGCATATTTACCCAACCAAGGAGATCTGAGCTGCCAACTCAGTAGTAACATGTTCTCTAGGCTCCAGTGAGCAGGATCCGACGGTAATGGCAGAGTCATCTAAATTTCAGATTTGGCAGATGAGATACATACATTAACCCTTTAAACAACTGACAAGCTAATGGGCAAAACTATGATCCATGCCAGCCTCTACCATTTCTAAAATGGTACAACAAAACTGTACCTACCCAAGTGTTTTATGAAAAATAAAATAAGATACTGGTCATAACATTGTAAGAAATTTAAACTGTATTGTTTAACTTAGTAATATTTTATTATGATGCTGATTAGCAATGGGAATGAAATATGTATATAAGCAATTAAGAATCAATTATAGAGTTAACAATTATGTGATTACGATGTTAACCTATATCAGTTAGGAAGTCCATTTAAAAACATATTTGTAGGTTTTCACATATTTTACTGAACCTTAAAAGTCATGGTTAGAGATAATTTCCCGAAATTGTTGAACTATCTAGTCAATGTGATATTCTCCAATATTTGGTAGAAAAAAATACTACCGGTGGTCTTCAGGGTTTAGTTATCTTCTTCTTTCCTTGAATTTTAAAGATATAATTAGTCATATAAATAAAATGTTTTGATTCTTTTTTGTATACATAAGCAGTGACTGTAGACTATCGAAGGCAGGTATGTAAAACAATTGTTAATATTTCCTAATATTACAAATATTGATTATGATGTCACTACTATAGGGTTTTACTTCATTGGAAATTAATGGATTGTGAAATATAAAGATTACTTATTGTTCTGAATTCAGTATGCATCAGAACGATTGTTTTAGTAGGACATTCTTTTAAAATAAATCAGAAGGTGAATCTTTTGGTGGTGTTGAAGAAAACTTATTTAATTATACTTGTTAAAGCACAGAAAGGAGGATTTTATTCAGGACCATCATGATAGATATAGGCACCATTGCAATGGGATTTTGCAGTCAGGGAGAGATTGGGCTCAACTCTGAATACGGCATAAGAGAATGAGAATTTATAGCCAAGGAGCAGGGTGGGGATCAGTGAATAGAAAATTACTAAGAGAAAACATCAGGGGTATGATAGAGTGTAACTAAACCGACCTAACAGTATTTTTGCTGAAGACAGGCCAGAACGATCAGTTATCAACTGGGGAATTGAAGAGAATGAGGAACCCAGTCAGATAATGAGGGTGATCAGATATTAAAGGTGAGGGGTGATGCCTGTTAAACTGACTTGTAGTTTTGCTAATACTAGATTGTGCAAGAAAGTGCATAGATGGTGCTAAGAGATGGTTCTGCAGTATGACTAAAGTTTGGTCACGCAAAGAGTCTTTGTTAGTGGCAAACACTCAGAGAAATATGTTTAGCGTTACTGTTATTTGAAAAGGGTGATGGCTAAAAGGCTTGTTAGATGAGGCAATTTTCAGTGGTCCTTGAGCATCCCAGCATGTTCTTACGGACTGTGTTACACTGCAGGGTTTGTCTGTCTCCTGAGACTGAACAGTCTCTGCAGTTAGTCATATAGGTAACGAAGTATTCAAAGCGACCAAAGTATAAATACCTTATAATTGCTCCTCCCTTCGTACTGGCTTGCTTGTTGCTTGTGAAAATATTTGTTGCTTGCTATCATGCTTGGTCCTTGCTCAAAAAGTGCTAGGCCTTGGGACTGCATTTCTCACCTGCAGCACAGCCCACTGTATGCCTAATATCCATCTGGGCTGGTGGTATCTCTTCGGAGACATGGAGGTAGGGTCTTTGCTTATGCTCCTGATGTACACAGTGCTTTGAATAATAAAGACTGGCCCTGGTCCATTGAGTTTCATTGTCCACTTTCCATGGAATAACCATGCTCTTATGGCAAGTCAACCTGCTTTCATGCCTAATTATCTGCTTTGTAGTTTTGTTGTGCTTTGCCATCTTCCAGGAGTTTGGGTTCCTTCCTTGACAACTCTTCTGGATATTTTTTCTCTTCTGTGAAAAATTTTATTTATTTTTTTATTATCTTTAAATCTTAATTACTATTTAGTAATTAAATGTAGCTATCTTGCATCACATATGTTCCATTTCAAAATTAATTTTATAAAAACTCTTTAAAACTAAATGGTGACAATTTGGCTTGTTATCCCCATTAACATTGATTTTTACATTTAATTTAATTTGCTTAAAACAATTTTTTTTTCCATTTTAACTTTTATTTTGGAATCATGGGATACATGTGCAGGTTTGTTAAAAAGGTTTATTGCATAATGCTGAGGTTTGGGGTGCGGCTGAACCTGTCAGCAAGTATATTAGTCCATTTTCACACTGCTATAAAGAACTACCTAAGACTGGGTAATTTACAAAGAAAAGAGGTTTAATTGACTCACATTTCTACATTTCTGCATTGCTGGGAGGCCTCAGGAAACTTACAATCATGGTGGAAGGCAACAGGGAGGCACATCTTACATGGCAGTGGGAAAGAGAGAGAGTGAAGGGGGAAGTGCCACACTTTTAAACCATCAGATCTTACAAGAAGAACTCACTCACTATCATGAGATCAGCATGGGGAAAATCTGCTCCCATGATCTCATCACCTCCCACCAGGTCCCTCTCCTGACATGTGGGGATTACAATTTAACGTGAGTTTCGGGTGGAGACACAGAACCAAAACATATCATCCAGGTAGTGAGCATAGTACCTAATAGGTAGTTTTTCAGTCTTTGTCACCCTCCCTCCATCCCTAGACTATTAGTCCCCTGTGTCTATTGTTCCTATATTTACATCCATGAGTATCTAATGTTTATCTCCCACTTGTAAGTGAGAACATGTGGTACATGGTTTTCTGTTTCTGCATTGGTTCGCTAGGATAATGGCCTCCAAATGCATCCGTGTTGCTGCAGAAGACATAATTTTGGGTATTTGTATGGCCACATAGTATAGGTACCACATTTTCTTTATCCAGTCCACCATTGATGGGCACCTGAGTTGATTCCATCATTTTGCTATTTTACATAATGCTGAGATGAACATATGGATGCAAATGTCCTTTTGGTAGAACAATTTATTCTCCTATGGGTATAGACTTAGTGATGGGATTACTGGGTCAAATGGTCATCTACCATTTTTTGAGAAATCTCCAAACTGCTATCCTCAATGGCTGGAATAATTCACATTTCCACCAATAGTGTATAAGTGTCCCATTTTCTCTGCAGCTTTGCCAATATCTGTTTATTTATTTATTTTTTTTACTTTTTAACAAACACTCTTCTGACTGGTGTGAGATGGCATCCCATTGTGGTTTTGATTTGCATTTCTCTGATGATTAGTGATAATCAGCAGTGTTTTGTGTTTGTTGGCCACTTGTATGTCTTCTTTTGAGAATTGTCTTTTCATATTCTTTACCCACTTTTTGATAAGGTTATTTGGTTTTTGTTCATTAATTTGTTTCAGTTCTCTATAGATTCTGGATTTTAGACCTTTGTTGGATGTATAGTTGGTGAATATTTCCTCCAATTTGGTAGGTTGTCTGCATACTTCCTTGATATTTTTTCTTGATGTGAAAAAGCTCTTTAGTTTTATTAGTTCTCATTTATAAATTTTCATTCTGTTGGAATTGCTTTTGAGAACTTAGCCATAAATTCTTTGCAAAGGCCAATATCAAGAAGGTTTTCTTCTTTTACTGTTTGGGGTTTTAAGTTTCTAAACCATCTTGAGCTAATTTTTGTACATGGTGATAAGTAGAAATCCAATTTCCTTCTTCCTCATATGGCTAGTAAGTTATCCCAGTACGACTTATTTAGTAGGGAAGCTTTTCCCTTTTGCTTATTTTTGTCAAGGTTTTCAAAGATCAGATGGTTGTAGATGTATGGCTTCATTTCTAGGTCCTCTATTCTGTTCCATTGGTCTATGTGTCTATTTTTATACTAGTACCATGCTGTTTTTGTTGCTGTATCCTTGTAGTATAGTTTGAAGTCATGTATTGTGTTGCCTCCACAACATTGATTTTAATACTCAAGTAATGTTGTCAGACAAGCCACTATCCTTTAAGTTAGAGAAAAAAGAAATAATGATTCTATAAACCATAGCATAAAATGTGGAGATTTGTGTTTTAGCCACTAACTAGGACTGGAATTCTGTAACACTCTGCAAATTTAAATTTTTCTTGATCTTAGTTTTCTCAAGAGGTTGTTTACAGCCTTCAAGCTTTAAAATGACACCTGCCATGTGTCAGATGCTGTGTTTATACATTGCACTGTGAGCCTCAGAATGAGTAGGGCTCAGTGCAAAATTCACTATTTTTAGAATCTACAGAATCTCTAAGAGATGCCAATTTAACCATTTTAAACTATAAATATCATCGACTTATAATCTGTTGTGTGTTATTTGTTTCTCCTACTGATATTAATCAAATGCTGATTATGTGCTGGGCAGTGTGCAAGATGCTTAGGATCCAGTTGTCACTGATATCAACACAGTGCTTCATCTCGTAGAGCTTCCTGTTTATTGGAAAGGGACATTTTAAGACAAACACACACCAGTATACTTCATGAAATGGAAGAACAGAGGGATTTAGAAACATAGTGGGGATGGCCAAATATTTGCATTTTCAATATATTAAAAGTGTTTATTATGTACCCATAGAATCTGTTCCTTTTGGGTTCACCTTCTGTCTAGAACAGATGTTTTTGCTATAATTTCACAAAATAATGATTTGCTACAATCAGTTGATATACAGATGTTGCTCCTTTTAAAAGATTGCTATTTTGATTTTACTCTTTTCATTTTACTTTTCCCTGATAATATCCTCAAAAGGGTTAAAAAGTTGGTATCACAAGGAGACAATTATCCATGGGTTTCTTACATTTGTGTATGTCTTATAAGCAAAATAACTAACTGCTTTGTTCAGATCTATCTTTTCAAGGATGTCTGTATAGAAACAGCCTTGGATGATCTAGTGTCCACCTTGACCCCGCCCCACCTCACGTCAGAGCAAACCCTGTTTTTTTACAATGTTGAAGGATAAAGTGTCTCTCTCTGGAGCAAGTGGCACGCATGCATTGCTCTCTCTGGGGCTAGTGTGGCAAGATGTGCATCCCAAAATACACCATTTTGGTATAGAGATTATTTTGAGCTTTAGCACTTGAGAAACAGCAGATACAAAAAAGACATTGTAATTTCCTTCATCATAAAAACCTGAGATAAAAATTCCTCACGTATATGATGTCCTCCCTATACCAGAAAGAAGCAAAATTCTTCAATGAGAAATCAGAGCCAAGAAAATTCTGTGTAAACAGACTGTTAAAGTAATTATCATATTCCTTTTTAGCCTGTTGTGGAAAATTTAGTTACTTATTCACAATTCTCCCTTTTCTTCAACGTAATATAAAAGTATTTAGGTTTGGCTACTTCTTTGAGTCTTTATTTCATTATGATGGTTCCCATGTCATATAAACTTGTGTTTGATTTGTATGCTTTTCTTCTGTTAATCTATCTTATGTCAGTTTGATTTTTAGGCTCAGTCAGGATCCCAAGAACTTAAAAGTAAAATTTACCTCCCCTATCTATGCATACTACCCAGCATTAAAAATGTGGATTTTGTAAACTTAGTATTTCTCTTCTATAATGAAATCCACTTTGTAGGCAGATGTCACTTGTTCTTTTTGCCTCAGCTGGTGAAAACTGAAATTTGAGGAAGGAATCAATGCAAATGCTAATATTCTGGTTATTGGTATTGCAGTGAGTAATAAACTATTATTTGTTTCTAGTAAAGATTGTATATATCTGAAACTATGGCAAGCTAACTTATTAATTTGCAAATAGGGTAAAACATTTAGATACTTTACAGTTTTTAGTATCGTATCAGAACCATTGGGCATTGCAAACACACATGGGACATTTTTACATGTGATATTATCAGTCATGTTGATCAAAGGAATAGAGAGGAATAACCAGGTCAAGCAATGCTGATCTAGAAGTTTTAAATATAAGTCAGAATTTACTTCCATTTTCTTGAAAATGCTAAGAAGAGATAAATATGCATTAGAATTCAAGATTCTAAAACATTTTTTTCTGATTTTATTTGTCCTTACTGTCTGCCTTCACTTTCACATGTCCATTGTGCTTTTTATTTTTTATTTTTTTTGAAATGGAGTCTCACTTTGTCACCCATTGCCCAGGCTGGAGAGCAATGGCACAGTCATAACTCACTGCGGCCTTGAACTGCTGAGCTCAAGTGAGCCTCCTGCCTCAGCGTCCTGAGTAGCTGGTAGTACAGAACAGGCATGTGTCACCATGTGGAGCATCTCATGCTTCCTTTTCCTTCATGGAGACAAGGACACTCATACGACTGGACCTCACTGGAAGAATGTATGTCTGTGTCTGGCCATGAGGGTAAATCCATATCCTTATACATTTTAACCAACTATTTTTTTTTTTTTTTTACAAATATAAATGGTTAAAAATACTTTGAGTTTTCATACTTCTCTGCCAAGCCATTCGGTCTCTTGTATCTGCATAAGGGCCCATTGAGGATGGAGCCCAGCAGAATAGATTACACCACTTTCACGCAAACTTTAACTACAGTAACTTTGCCTTTCTTCATGTCACATGTTGTATTTTTAAAAGCACAAGAAAAAAGCTCTTCAGATAATGGAAATTTAGAAACCACTGTTCCTTCACAATTCAAAAGCTCACTTTATTGAGTGAAGCCAACATGTTTATAAGACTTTATCTATTATTAATCTGATGACACTAGTAATCCCATATATATGTATTCATTTCTTACATTTAGAGAATATTCCAATAAAATTTTCACCAAGCAGATAACAGGATTAATTCTATTTAAAAACCTGTCATTCTAAATGACAGCAGTCTCCTTTGGAGACAAATAAACTGTAGAAAGGATAAAATAATATCTCAGTGTCTTATTTCTGTACTTTTAAATATTAGTATTTTAGAACTAACAGTGAAACTCCATTGAATGGAAAGCATTTTGGTGGGGCACAAATGCTCAAAAAAAATTCAGTGAGGTTAATCTTGGAAGCAGAGAAAAAATAAACTGCATGATTGTCTCACTCATACTGATAAGGTTGATCCACTTTGAAAGCTTATCAGTACCTAGTATCATCAAAGACATTCATAATTAAAGTTCAAAAATGTAGGTTTTATAATGTTCACAGCAGTTGCTTTTGTTTGTCTTATTGCTATCTTTTTTCCTGCTTCATTATGAATACATTTGTCTAATATATTTTAATTTCGTTAAGTAGTTTCTTTCCTAAGAATGTAAAAGTCCCATACCAACATTCACTGTTGTAAAAAAAGTTTTAAGTTCAAGGATACATGTGCAGGTTTGTTACATAGGTAAACATTGCCTTTAAAACTCCACACTTTTATTAGGTTTATGCTCACGTTGGAATGTTTACCAGCTGTTCCTTTTGCCATAATAATTATTCAAACCTGATTTTCATGTGCATGACAAAGGTAGGCGATTTCTATAATATTTTAATCAATTATAAATGAATGAATAATTTCTCATTATTCACTAGAACCATAGATTTTACTGTATAGTTATTACTTTTTCAATCATCAAGCTTTTTAAAAGTATAGTAAATATAAAATATTCCAGACTTTCTTAAAGCATGGAATTTGACCAAACCCATTAAGATTTATTATTAACTTTGATAATAAATACAAATTAAATATATAGAAATGAAGACAAAAATACATTAAAATGACTTAATGGTCAAAAGTCCAACATGCCAAAAGCTGTTCACATAAGAAACAAGTGAAATGATAGGTAAAATCAGCTATGGTTATCTGATTTCTACTAATAAACACACATAACATCTGAAATCCACAGAAGGCTCTTGAATGTTGAGATAGGGGTATTATATTTAAAAATTACATTGATTTTTAAAAAAATGTTGTTACCTTTTAGCCTAGGTTGTTCTGGAACACTTTGGCTACTTTTGATGTTTCTAGACACACATATTCCAATTTTCTCTTTTTAAAAATATAAAAATTCATATAGATTTATTTAGTACCATCCAACTAATTAGCGATATGGCCAAGACCAGAATCCAAGACTTTTACATTTATTTCAATATTTTTGGATACTTTTCCAGCTATATAGTAGTCATTTTTGCATGATAAGTTATTGTCATCAAATCAGCATTGGTTGTAAACAAGCCCCTAACAGTTCATCTTAACATTTTATCAGTACTCTCTCTTCTAGGGAGGGTGTACATAGCAAGACCAGTGAATTTCATGATAGCTAAGTCCATTCCCTTGCTGCTTCATTTGTAAAATAGTTCGTTGTTAAGGAGCAGTGATGTGTGAATACCATGATGTTAAATAAGTATGAAACAAAACCAATTAAAGTCATGCTAAAAAAATAATTGTGGGCAACTTAAAAGTACCCATGATATAATATCTTATAGATGTTTTTAGTGATTCACTGAATCACTATTTCAGTGAAGATGGATTATTGCCTGTATCCTCCACAAGGTGATGAGAGGAATTCAATATAATATAATGGCCATTGGGTGTCAGACTGGTCCTCCTGGGAAATGGTAGTTTTGAATATCAGTCACTCAGCTAGATACGCCTTACTTAAGGGAAGTTCTTGTTGTTGACCTCATGTACAACATTCATCCCTTCTGAATTTCCACAGGTTTTATCTCCCACCATTTGACATATAGATCTTACAAATACATCTAGAGGTTGTTTGCTGTATCTTGCTCACCAGATGCAAGTTTTGTGATATTATCGACATAATAAGATAATATGTTCTGAAGGATGGTGACACAGTTGAGATGAGCAAGTGTACTATGTTATGACACAAAAAGTGACCCAGTGCACTATTTTATGAAACAGAACAGAGACGACATATTCCTGAGGTAATACAGAGAAGATAGGCTGCCTTCCACACAGTATGAAAGCAAACTTTGTGGTGGTCCTTTCTAATACATAGATGCAAGCAATTGCCAATCAACCGTTTCTTTTGTTGTTGTTTGTTTGTTTGTTTTTTTGGGATGGAGTCTCACCCTGTCACCCAGGCTGGAGTGCAGTGGCACGACCTCAGCTCACTGCAACCTCTACCTGCTGGATTCAAGCAATTCTCCTGCCTCAGCCTCCTGAGTAGCTGGGACTACAGGCACCTGCCACCATGCCCGGCTAATTTTTTGTATTTTTAGTAGAGGCGGGGTTTCACCATGCTGGTCAGGCTGGTCTCGAACTCCTGACTTCATGATCCACCTACCTCGGCCTCCCAAAGTGCTGGGATTACAGGTGTGAGCCACTGCACCTGACCCAGATCAATAGTTTTATACCAGCTACTGAGCTTCATGCTATCTGCTCCAATATATATACAACATTTGAAACAACAGCTGCAATTGGAAGCAATTGCTAATTAAGTTTGCAATAGCTCCTTTTAGTCTACAGCATCAATATTTCTTCACAAGTCCAAGTGGCATCTTAAGTGAAAATAAAGTAGAACTCACTTTTCTTGTATCTTTGATGGTGGCATAATTCCTTGCGATTGTACTACAGATGACATATGACATTTTTTTCCCCCACTATTCACATAAAATGAGATCAAAGACCTCTACTTTTTTATTGTACCATAAGAGCATTTTCACCATGGACCAAGCAAGCAGTGTGGGGATTCTGCTAGCTATGGAGTATGAATATTTCAACTATGCATTCAGAACTTGGGAAGGTAACTACAGAATGGTTTTGCAGATTTACTATGCCCACATACAGATGGATTCAAGCCAACATTCCATTTCTCAAATGACCTCCATAAGCCCCTACTCGGAGTCATGGACGGCAGCGACCTGTTGAAGTATGAAAAATTTATGTCAGCTCAGAGCCAGTGTATTGAGTAATACTTAAAAGGTCTGGATACTTTTTTTTCTTCAAAGCATTTTACTTTGGAAAATGTTCACAGGCTTCTTTGGGGAAAGTTGGAAAGACTCTTTCCATTACTTATTTGTAGGTTTATTTCTAGGGTCTACCTTCAGGGGAAACCCAGTTTCTACTTCATTCCAAGAGCTCTAGAATCTGTCTTTTGAATCACATCTGGGAAGGAGGTTAGAGATCCTTGATTCTTTAACTTGGCGATTCCCTCAAGTATCTTCAGCCCACTTACATTTGTCTTAGCCTGATTGTGGATCTATAGCAAAATACCAGAGATAGGGTAATATATAATGAACAGAAATTTACTTCTCATGATTCTGGATGTTAGGGAATCCAAGTTCAGAGTGCCAGTGGGATTGATGTTGGGTGAGGGCTGCTCCCTGCTTCCGAGATGGACCTTATTGCTGCATCCTCCAGCTGGGAGAAGCATGAAAGAAGGGCTGAAAAGGCAACTTGGAGACCTTTTATAGGAGTGCTAATCCCATTCAAGAGAGTGGAGCCATTATGATTTAATCACACCCTCAAGGCACACCTCTTAATACCGTCATATTGGGTATTCAATTTTAACATGAATTTTGAAGGAGATGTTATTTTTCAAACTATAGAAAATTTGTTTTTAATCTATGTTTTCCGTTTTACTTACTAATAAATAATTGATTTGATTTCTTTCTGTTTCAGTTAAGGTTCACTCAGAGAAGCAGAACCAGTAGGACATTTATTATGGGAAATGATTTATGGGAAATGGAAATTGACCAAGTAGTCTTTGCAAGGACATTTCTGTATCAAATGCTAGAGGCCGAAGTCCACAGACAGACAGGCAGGGAGAAAAGATAACAAGAAGTCTGGAACCACAGGAGGACAGACTCAAAGCCATGTTTCTTCTTGTTACCGCTGACATTAGTGATGAGGGCATCCTCGAAAACAGAGTCCTTTGCCATAGAGATGGCCTAAGGTGACAAAAAGTCCTTTGTCATAGAGGTGATATGAAGGATGGTGACATAGTTGAGATGAGCAAGTGTACTATGTTATGACACAAAAAGTGACCCAGTGCACTATTTTATGAAACAGAACAGAGACGACATATTCCTGAGGTAATACAGAGAAGATGGGGTGCCTTCCACACAGTATGCAATGTGTGGCCTAAGATTCAGAGAAAATAAATGAAAGTATAGCGAGAAGACCTAGCTGCTGCTGTATGCCAGTGAGGTGAGTTAACAGACTATCCATGCATATCCTACAAAGTGGTTTCTTCCTGCCTTTTTGGCACCCATATCAGAAGCGTATAAAAAGGGAATTCTGGGAAATATTCTTCAGCTTAGCCAAGTGAACACATAACAAAGTCATCACATCTATTGTTCTCATTCCCAGGAACACCTCGAATACTCACTTCGTCAAGTCTCTGCAGACCAAAACATTGTGATTACTGCGAACTATACCCACCTTAAAGACAGAGGTAAAAGTTATCAGTTGTTGGCCTACGCTGCTCCACAATCCCATTACCACTACTTAAATTAAGAGGTAACACCTGTAGTCATGGACTGGACAAAGACAGCCATTTTAGGGCTATCCTTTCCAAGCATGTTGGTACTCTTCTCATCATTGTAACTTCTCAAGTCACTTATAAATGGACTATCTTTTGGATTCTTCTCAATTCACTGCTGAAGGAAATATTCTCTGAGCTTTTCTTGGAAACATGATTAGCTTGGATAACTGAATAATCCATGCTGAATCTTCTTTTCCTAAGCACTTTCATTTTTACCCCTGCCAGTTAAGTTCTAGTATCTCAATTCTATTTAACGTAGGACAACATAGTATCCAGATTTCAGTTATTCATCAAGTAAACTATTAGAGATACTCATTGTTGCTGAAGCTGTAACCCATATTAATAATTAAATCCCATCTAATGTTATAATATTTTTTCCTCATAAAATAACACATTTAGAATTTTTCCCCACATGCATTTCCAGGTTTCAGTTGATATGAATTGAGAAAAATCAGGCAAATCTTTTACCTTTTATTCTATCTCCTTTTAGGTCATGATTTATCCTTATTCTTTTGAGAATATGCTGGTTATTTAATTCTGAGTCAGGAAGACATGAGGGATGGTACCTGTGAGTCTTAAATACAATCAGCATCCCCTTGAAAGTCATCTGCCTCAAACAAAGTTATTAGAATTTTAAAGCAAAGGAATGTTAATATTCTTAGTCAGGGGAAGATCTTTTTCTTCTTAAAAGCAAAGTAAAAGAAGGTAGGGGGAGTGGAGAGTGTAAGTAATCATCTCTATAAGAATGTGTATGAATTCTCTCATTCTATATTCAGGGTTTTTCACATTTTTCTAATAAACATTCTCACATTCATGTAAGAACCCCAGAGAGTGAGTTTCCTCATTTCATTTGCATGATACATCTTTACTTGTAAAGTAAAAATTTGTTTTTTTTTTTTTAATATCAATCCCATGGCTACAGAAGATAAAATATTATTTTAAGTCATCATGGGAGTTCATACAATCATAAGTTTCCCTTATGTAAAAAATACCTCCTTCTATCTTTTCCTCCCATGCATGCCTTTGTTCTCTCATACTCTTTCCACATCAATTTTCAATTTTTTTTTATATTTTCAAGTGGCATACACATTTAATACCATGTAGGAGAAAATTTGAAAGAAAAGTAATCAGACAAATGATAATATCAGAAAATACAATGAGACGGGGATAGAGGATACCATGTTTTACTTTGTTCATATATGTTGAATAGTGTGTATATATATATTTATATATATATATTTGAAGTGTATTAACTATCATTGTAACCTAATAATAATTGTAAAATGACCCCAAGATTTCCAACCTTTGTTCCACATGACTTACATAATTTCCTCATCTTGAGTGTACTCAGAACCTGCAAGTTTGATACAATAATACTCTCATGATTATGCCATATTACATGAAAAAGGAGATTCTGCAGATGTACTAAGGTTACTAATTAGTTGACTTTGAATAAATAAAATAAGAGACAATATATATTGCCTTGACCTACATGAGTCCTTTGTGTATAGGTCTAGAAGACAGAGTAAAGGAAATTCAGGTTAAAAGCAACAAAGGTGTTTTCTTTCTGGCCTTGAAGGAAAACTGCCATGTTGTGGAGAGGGCAGAAAATAGCAGGCAATCTCCCAGCGCTGCAAATGGCCTCGTCTTCCCAACAGCCAGCAGGAAGGCTGGAATCTCACTCCTACAACCAAAAGAAACTCTATTGTAACAAGCCGAATCAGTCTGGAAGAAGACCTTAAGCTTCAGGTGAGGCACCTTGCTTTCAGACTATTAGCAAAAATGTACCCACTATGTGCAAACTACTTTCAAGAAAAGCTGGACTAATTTACATTCCCAACAATAGTGTATAAGCAGTTTTTTTCTCTACAATTTTGCCAGCATGTTTTGTCTTTCCAATAATAGCCATTCTGACTGGTGAGTGACGTTGAGTATTTTCTCATATGTCTGTTGGTCATTTGTATATCTTTTTAAAAGGGTCTGTTTAAGCCTTTTGACACTATTTAACGGAGTTGTTTTTCACTTGTAAAGTTGTTTAATTTTCTTATAGATTAGAAAGAAATATTTTAGAATATTAGACCTTTGTCAGATGCATAGTTTGAAAATATTTTCCCCATTCTGTGGGTTGTCTGTTTACTCTGTTGATAGTTTACTTTGCTGTGTAGAAGTTCTTTAGTTTAATTAATTGTCATTTGTCAATTTTTGTTTTTCTGCAATCGCTTTTCAGGATTTAGTCATAGGTTATTTGCCAAGGTCAATGACCAGAAATATATTTCCTTGGTTTTCTTCTGGAATTTGTATAGTATGAGGTCTTAAATTTAAATATTTAATCCAGACTGAGTTAATTTTTGGATATGGTGAAAGATAGGGTTCAGTTTTATTCTGCCTATGGCTAGCCAGTTATCTCAGCACCACTAATTAAATACGGAGTCTTTTTACCACTGTTCATTTTTATTGACTTTGTCGAGGATCAGATGGTTGTATGTATGTTACTTTATTTCCAGGCTTTCTAACCTGTTCCATTGGTCTACGTGTCTTTTTTGTACCAATACCATGCCATTTTGATTACTGTAGCCTTACAGTATAGTTTGAAGGCAGGTAATATGATGCCTCCAGCTTTGTTCTTTTAACTTATGATCGCTTTGGTAATCTGGGCTCTTTTTTAGTTCAACGTGAATTTTAGAATTTTTTTTTTGAATTTTATGAAAAAGGATTTTGGTAGTTTGATAGAAATAGGATTGAATTTGTAGACTGCTTTGGGCAGTATAGCCATTTTAATAATATTAATTCTTCCAATCCATGAGTATAAGATGTTTCAATTTCTGTTATCCCTTATTTCTTTCAGCAGTGTTTTGTTGTTCTCCTTGCAGAGATCTTTCACCTCCTTGGTTAGATGTATTCCTTGATATGTTATTTTATTGAATTGTAACTACTGTAAATAGTATTTAGTTCCTGATATGAATCTCAGCTTACATGTTATCAGTGTATAGCAATGTTAATCATTTTTTTCCATTGATTTTTATATCCTGAAACTTTACTTAAGTCATTTTTTCAGGTCTAGGAGCCTTTTGGTGAAGTCTTAAGAGTTTTCTAGGTGTAGAACCATATCATCAGCAAAGGAAGAGAATGGAACTTCTTTTCTGCCAGGCATGGTGGCTCACACTTACAATCCCAACACTTTGGGAGGCTGAGGCAGGCAAATCACCTGAGGTCAGAAGTTTGAGACTATCTTGGCCAACATGGTGAAACTCCATCTCTACTAAAAATACAAAAATCAGCCAGGTGTGGTGGCGGAGGGACCTGTAATCCCAGCTACTCAGAAGACTGAGGCAGGAGAATTGCTTGAACCTGGGAGGTGGAAGTTGCAGTGAATCTGGGTCACGCCAATGCACGCCAGCCTGGGACACAGAGTGAGACCTCCTCTCAAAAAGAAAAAAGAGAGAGAGAGAGAGACAGAGAGAATGGAACTTCTTTTCTGATCTGCATGCCTTTTATTTCTTTCTGTTGCCTGATTGTTCCGGGTAGGTCTTTCACTACTATATTGAATAGGAGTGGTGAGAGTGGGCATCCTTATCTTTTTCCTCTTTTAAAGGGAATACGTCCAGCTTTTGCCTGTTCAGTATGATGTTGGCTCTGGGTTTGTTATAGATGGCTCTAATTATTTTCAGGTATATTCCTTTGATGCACAGTTTGTTGAGAGTTTTTAACATGCAAGGAAAATGGACTTTATGAAAACCTTTCTCTACATTTGCTGAAATAATCATATGGTTTTGTTATAAATTCTGCTTATGCGAAGATCACATTCATTGATTTGCATATATTGAACCAAACTTGCATCCCAGGAATAAACCCTACTTGATTGTGTTGTAGTACCTTTTTGATGTGCTGCTGGATTCAGTTTGCTACAGCTTTGTTGAGGATTTTCAAATCTATGTTCATCAGGGACATTGGCCTATAGTTTTCAATTTTTCTTGTGTCTTTGCCAGGTGTTGATATCAGTGTAATGCTGGTTTTGTTGAGTAAGTTAAGGATGGGTTCACCCTCCTCAAATTCTTGGAGTACTTTTAGTATAATTAGTAGCAGCTCTCCTCTGTGTGTCTGGTCTAATTCAGATGTGAATCCATCGCATACAGGATTTTTTTTTTTTTTTTTTGGTTGGTTGTCTTTCTTGACTGACTCAGTTGTGGAACTCTATTGTTCTGTTCAGGACTTCAATTTCATCTTGATTCAGTATTTGGAGATTGGTGTTTCCATAAATTTATTCATTTCCCCTATAGTTTCTACTTTGTGTGCATAGAAGTGTTCATAACAGTCTGAGAATCTTTTGTATTTCTGTGTGATCAGCTGTAATATCACCTTTGTCATTTGTTTGTGCTTATTTGATTCTCTCTTTTGTTTAATCTAGTTAGCAGTTTATCATTGTTGTTTATCCTCTAAAAATCAACTTTTAATGCACTCATCCTTTGTATGCATTTTTGGGTCTTGTTTTAGTTCAGTTTTGCTCTCTTATTTATTTCTGTTTTCCTGGTAGCTTTGGGGTTATTTTAGTTTTATTTTTCTAATTCCTTTAGGTGTGATGTTAGATTGTTAATTTGAGATCTTTCTAAATTTTTGACAGACGCATTTAGAACTATAAACCATCCTGTTAACATTTTGCTACATCCCAGAGATTTTGGTATATTTCTGTATCTGTTTTCATTTGTTTCCATTTTTAAAAGATTTCTACCTTAGTTTTGTTGTTTACCCAGAAGTCATTCAGGAGTATTTTGTTAAATTTCCACCTAACTGTGTGGTTTTGAGAGATCTTCTTAGAACTCATTTCTATTTTTATTCCACTGTCATTTGAGAGTATGGTTGCTATGATTTCAATTTTAAATTCTCATTAAGATTTTATGTTCCAGAATGTGGCCAATCTTGTAATATGTACTCTATACAGATGAGAAGAATGTGTATTCTTGGTTGTGTATTTATGTGTATGTGTGTGTATATATGGCTGATTGGTGGAATATTCCATAGCTGTCTATTAGGTCAAATTGTTTATATGTTGAGTTTAAGTTTAAAATTCATGTTGGTTTTCTCTCTCGATGATTCCTCTAATGCTGTCAGTGGAGTATTGAAGTCCTCATTATTATTGTGTGGCTAAGTATTTTCATAGGTCCAGAAGCATTTGTTTTATAAATCTGGGGTCTCTAATGTTGGGTACATATATATTTAGGACTCTTAAAACTTCAATCTTTCTCCACCCCTTTTCTTTGAGCCTATAAATGTTGTTACATATGGGATGGGTCTCTTGAAGACAACAGACAGTTGGGTCTTTTATTAAATCTAACTTGCCACTGTGTTCCTTTTAAGTGTGGCAATGAGACTGTCTACCTTCAAAGTTAATATTGGATATGTGAGACCAGGCATGGTGGCTCATGCCTGTAATCTCAGCACTTTGGGAGGCCAAGGCGGGTGGATCACCTGAGGTCAGGAGTTGGAAACCAGCCTGGTCAACATGGCAAAACCCCATGTCTTTACTAACAATACAAAAAATTAGCTGGGTGTAGTGGCAGGTGCCTGTAATCACAGCAACTTGGTAGGCTGAGGCAGGAAAATCGCTTGAACCTGGCAGGTGGAGTTTGCAGTGAGCTGAGATCACACCATTGCACTCCAGCCTGGGCAACAAGAGCGAAACTCCATCTCAAAAAAAAAAAAAAAAAAAAAAAGATATGTGAGGTTTTGATCACCTTATGGATTTGTTAGCAGGTTGCTTTTCAGTTTATATTGTGTGGTTGCTTTATACAGTTTGTGGATTATGTACTTACATGTGGGGAGATTTTTTGGTAGCAGGTATTGTTCTTTTGTTTCCACATTTATAACTTCCTTGAAGATGACTTATAAGGTTGGTTTAATGGTAAAAAAAAATCCTTTTGCAATTGTTTGTTGGAAAAGATTTTATTTCTTTTTTACTTATGAAGCTTAGTTTGACAGGGTATGAAATTCTTGGTTGGAATTTCTTTTTTTTTTTCTTTTTTTTTCTTTTTTTTTTAAGAATGTTGAAACTAGGCCCCCATCTCTTCTGGCTTCTCCTAAGAAGTCTGCTGTTAGCCTGACGGGGTCTCCTTTGTATATGACCTGACCTTATTCTCTAACTTCAAGATTTTTTTCTTTAGCATTGATCTTGGAAAGTCTTGGTGACTACATGTGTTGGCGTTGTTTATTTTGTATATTATCTCACTAATGTTCTCTGGATTTATTATATCTGAATGTCTACATCTATAGCAAGACTAGAGGAATTTTTTTATTATTCCCTCAAATAAAATGTGTCTTTCATGTTGTTTACTTTTCCTCCTTTCTCAGGAATGCCAGTGATACATAGTTTTTTTGTTTGTTTGTTTGCATGATCCCATATTTCTCAAACTCCTTGTCCCTTTCTTTAATTATTTTTTAAATTTGTATCTAACCAAATTACTTCCAAAGACAAGTCTTCAAGCACGGAAATAATTTCTTTTGCTTAGTCTTGTATATTGATACAGCTTTCAATTGAATTTTGAAATATCTTAAGTGAATTTTTTAATTCCAGAAGCTCTGATTGATTTATTTCCAGATATTTATCTCTTCCTTAATTTCCTGGATTGCTTTAGAAGTTCTTTTCTGTTGATTTTTAACATTTTCCCGAATCTTATTGAGCTTTCTTGCTTTGAATTCTTTATCTACCATGTCTGAGTTTCTGTTTTGGTATAGGACCATTGCAGGAGAGCTAGTATGATCCTATGGTGGTGTCACAGCATTCAGCTTTTACATGGTGCTCGTTCCTTCCCATCTGGAGATGCTGGCACTTCTAAGTTTTGTAACTGTTTTTATGAAGATGTCATTTTACTTCTTTTATTATTTCCCTGTCTTATTATTATTTTTCTACCTCTACCTCTTTCTTATAGGATATGACTGCACAGAATATCGGGTGGGATCTTTTGGCTTTGCTTCTATATCTCTATGCATTTATGTTGCCTGGTTTTATATTGGGCTGTATGGTTCAAACTACAGGCTACTAGATTGAGCTGATGGGTAAGAGCCAACTGTGGCCACTGCAAATGGGTAAACATATAGTCATTGTTTACTGGGAGAAAGCCTCGTGTTGCAGGCAATGAGCTAACCCATGGAGTGCATAGTGGTCTGAGTTCCTTGCTTATCCCTGTAAGGTGGGGACTCATATGGGCAAGGTCAGACCAGCCATGCCCACCTAAGGTGGGCCCCGTTTGATCACAATCTCTGCACAGGAGGGATGGGCAACTTAGGCTGCTGGTTCAGGTGTGCACATGTTCTGAATGCCTGGAGCTCTATCTGAGTGTGGAGTGGAGAGGACCTCACTGCACCACAATCTATGGAAAGGAGGGTTAAGGTGGAAAGGAGGGTTAAGCCTGGGCATGGAACGGAGAGGGCCCCACTGCACCAGGTTCTTAGAGAAGCAGGCTGAGACACACAGGAATGTCACACACAGGCTAATTCCTCCCTGTGTGAGGGAGTGTTTTGACTGCCTGGAGATCTGCCTGGGCATGGAGCAGGGAGGACCTGCCAGTGCAGGAATGGTGGGGTGGCTCAGGCTGCTGATCCTGGAGAGCAAATGCTCTGAATGCCTGAATATGTGTCTAGGTGCAGAAGAGAGAGGGTCCTGCTGCACCCCAATTTATGCACGAGAAGAGTGGGACAGCTTAAGCTTTTAATTCATGTGAAAGGGCACTCTTAGTTTCTGGAGACTCTTAGGGCGTGGAGCAGAGAGGGCCCCACTGAACCAGGTTCCTAGAGAGACAGGCTGAGACAGCCAGGTATGTCACACACAGACTAGTTCCAGGTTGTCCGGTTGGCCTTGGCTACAAATCTCAACACCCAGGAGAAACTATGGCAGCAATGGCTCTCCTACCCCACAAGGGATGAGAGAGAGCACCATTTCAGTGCATACACCTGGAGCACTTTCCACACTTGTCACTTAATTCTGGTTGTGGAAGCTACTACCCAGCTCCACAGCAAGTACTATAATCCCTGGACTAATACTAAAACACCTGCACAGATACATTGCTGGGTTGCCAAAGAATGACTGTGTGTGAGCCCGGATCAAAACTGGCATCCTGCTGTCTGTCACAGGACTGGGAAAATGCCTGCAGCTATTCACAGTGTCTTTCTCTTGGAGTCTCAAAGCCTTTCCCCAAATTAGCTCCAAGACCTGAGAGAAAGAAAAATAAAAAGTGTACTCCTTTGGCCTGCATTGCATGACTCCCCACTGGAAAAGTGAGTCACAGAGAGAGATTAGTTTTTCCATATTTTTTCATGTAGGCACTTAGAGCTATATATTAATAGTTTCTTCTTAGTACTGCTTTTGCTGTATCCCATTGATTTTAGTAAGTTGTGTATCCATTTTCATTTGTTTCATTTGTTTGTCCTTCTTAATATTTTCATTGACCATTGTCTTTCTTAATTTTTTCGCTGGTCATCCAGGAGCAGATTGTTTAATTTCCATATTTTTGTGTAGTTTCCAAAGTTATTATTATTTATTTCTAGTTTTACTTCATTGTAGGTAGAGGAGATACCTGATGTGATTTCTTTTTTTTTTAAAGACTTATTTTTGGGGCTAATATATGGTATCTCCATGAGAATAATGCATGTGCTGAGGAAAATAATGTAGGCATTGAATGAAATTCTCTTTAAATCTCTATTAGGTCCATTTGCTCTATAATGCAGATTCAGTTCAATGTTTCTTTGTTGATTCTCTGTCTGGAAGATCTGTCCAATGTTGAAAGTGGGGCATCAAAGTCTCTAGCTAGTAATGTAGCCTTGAGTTTGTATGACATGGCTGACTATATTAGTCTGCTCTTGCATTACTATATAAATACCTGAGACTGGGTAATTTCTAAAGAAAAGATGTTTAATTGGCTCATGATTCCAAAGGCTCTACAGGAGGCATGATGCTGGCATTTGCTCATCTTGTGGGGAGGCCTTGGAAAACTTTCAATCATGGCAAAAAGTGAAGGGGAAACAGGAGTGTCTTATATGGCCAGAGCAGGAGGAAGAGAGACGAGGCCTGTGCTACACACTTTTAAACAACCAGATCTTGTGAGAACTCACCATACAGTATCAAGGTTGGAGGATGGTGCTAGATCATTCATGAAGAATCCACTCCCATGACTCAATCACCTCTCACCAGGCCCCATCTCCAACATTGGTGATTGCGTTAGTTCATACTTACACAGCTATAAAGACATACCTGAGACTGGGTAATTTATAAAGGAAAGAGGTTTAATCAACGCTCCGTTCTGTGGGTTGTACAGGCTTCTGCTTCTGGGGAGGCCTTAGGAAATTTATCATCATGGTGAAAGGCAAAGGGGAAGCAGACACATCTTCACATGGCTAGCAAGAGAGAGAGAAAGAGTGAAGGGGGAGGTGCTAGATACTTTCAAACAGCCAGATCTCCGGAGAATTCTAGCATGAGACAGCACTGGCGGTGATAAGTTACAGCAGAACTGAGTCCTACCCTTCAAGATAGCAAATTCCCTTCTTGCCTAGGCTATATCTAAAAATGTCATTCGGAAGGTAGGGACTAGAATGAGGACCTCAGAACTCTGCATGGTGCCCTATCCTGCTGTGGCTGAGCTGGTGTCCGAGTTTCAAGAAAAGTCCTGTTTACTCTCTTTTCTCCTCAAGCAACAGGAAGGAGAATGTTCCAGAACTGTGAGCTCTGCTGCCTGGGGGTTGGGGGAGGGGTGACAGAAACCCTCCCTTAGCTGCCCTTGCTTGTATCTCAGTAGGTCACAGGCACTCCAAGTCTACTGGCTCCAAGCCACCACAGCACCAGAACTTTTCCAATAATTGCACTCCTTGTGTCCTAGATTGCCTTTCATATTTGTTTATTTATTTATTTGAGATGAAGTTTCACTCTGTCGCCAGGCTGGAGTGCAGTGATCTGACCTCCACTCACTGCAACCTCCGCCTCCCCGGTTCAAGCGATTCTCCTGCCTCAGCCTCCTGGGTAGCTGGGACTACAGGCGTGTACAACTATGCCCAGCTGATTTTTCTATTTTTAGTAGAGACAGGGTTTCACTGTGTTGGCCAGGATGTTCTAGATCTCTTGACATCGTGACCCGCCTGCCTTGGCCTCCCAATGTGCTGGGATTACAGGTGTGAGCCCGTGCGCCCGGCTACCTTTTGTATTTATTTAGGATCCAGAGTGCTTTAGCACATGGTGTTGGGGCTTGCCAGAACTGAGGTTTCAACCACTAACGTGGACAGTTTGCCTCTGGCTAGTGCTGGTTTAAATGTTGCCTCTGTGGGCTCTGACTACATTGTGCCCAGTGTTGCTTTCCAGTATGTCAGGCAGCTGTGAGTTTCAATGCAAAGTCCTGCAATCTCTGCACTTTCTACCCCAGCTCACAGATTCTCTGCGTGTGTCACATGGCTATTGCTGGGGGATGAACGAGGGTTGCTGTTCGCAATTCAAGACTGTCTTTGCTACCATCTTTAGTGCCTCTTTTCATGATGTTAAAACCGGGTACTGTGGTCACTCATTTGATTTTTGGTTCTTATGAAGGTGGCTTTCTGTGTGAATAACTGTTCAGTTTGGTGTTCCTGTAAGGGGGGATGGTCTTTAGAGGGAGTCTACTTAGTCTTTCTCTGCCTCCTCTCCAGAATCTCTTTGTTAATCAAATGCAGTAACTTCCTACATTTCTCTGCTGTATCCAGTCTTATCTCCCATGAATCTATTTATACGGTAGCAGAGAAAGTGACCTACCTTTTAAAAAACCTGACCATGTTGCTGTCACCAAAACATTCGATTGTTTTTTAGCTCCTCCTTAGGTACAAATTCTCAAACTTCTTAACAATTTTCTTTCATAACTTTGTACTTACTGATCTATGTCAACTTTTTTTTTTAAATTCTAGCTTTGCACTTTATATTTAACCACACAGAACTCTTGTGAGACTGAGCCCTTAGCCTGTGAAATCTGCCACTATCTCTGGATAGATACTTATATTGCTTCACCAATACTGTGATGTTTCTTGTCATAATTATTTACTCTGTGTTCTTTTCTTCCTGAAATGTCCTAGGGTTTTCTTTAATCAACTTCTCTTTATCTTTTCTGTATCATTTCTAGTACCACTTCATGGCCCAATCCACATTTCATGTCCTCTGTGTAATAACATCCTAAGCATTTTTCTAACACTGAACTTTGTTTCGTAATAGTTACCTATGTGACTATACTTCTTGAATAAAGAGACTGCCTCATCTCTGATTCTCCATTGCTTTATGCAGTTTGTGTTAATGGTATAAAGATAACAAATATTTATTAACTAAATGAGTACAGTGTAAGCAGTGAGTATATTTTCAAAATAGAGTTAAATTACTTGAGAAACAGAGTTGCTGATAATCTTTATGATCCTTATTTTCTTTTAATTATTTTATCAAGTTTTGTCTCTTAATGCAGAGCTAATGAATACATGTAAATTCAACTCTGGGTAGGAGACTTGAGATAAATTAAGAGTATGTTCTATTGCCAATTTTGCCTAAATAGTATATTATTCAGTTTCCGAACTTACTTTTTACTTCACTTCCAAAAATGTATCTTAAACATCGTATCAGGTAGCTGTGGTTTGCTTATCCTTCATATTCAATAATTGACCATGATTGCTTTTACCTCCTAAGAGATTAAACATCTAAATCTTCTCTGCAATATTGTAAATTTATGTAGTTCATTTCCAAATTATCAAATATCATCCTACTTCTTCAGTGTCTATCAGAAATGTCATCTCTACTTTTAGATTTACTAACTCGAATTCATCATCCACATGATTTTATTCTTATCTCTTTAAATGAAATTTAATGCTGTATGATATTTCCTTTATTGAGCTTGGTTTCCAGAGATCTGTAGGACTCTGGTGAGAGTGTGTTGGACGTGAAGATCGAAGGTTGACTTTTTCCAATGAGTCTGGATTCGAAACAAGAAATGAGCTACTTCTTCATTGCCAGGATGGTTGGAAGTCAAACAATATCTGAGAGCAGAAAGCCCTCTTCTATTTATCTAACTCAGTAGCAGTGAGAGTCTATCTTTCATCTGTAGCGTCCCAGGGAAGGAGTCCCATGTACCTCAAAGATCCTGAGGATTCTGGCTATGAAGCATATGTAAACATTAAAATCTAAGTCTGGATTCATTGGCATAATGAAATTGCAGCTTTTCTGATAGGCCTCAGGAGGAAGAGAGAGAAAAATAAGACAGAAAATTTGAAACACATGGCAAGGGAAAAAAGCTGCTGAAAGAGACAGATGGACACCTGATTTGTTTTAAGCATTTAGGAAGATGCACTCAGAAATTAGATTAAATGAGAGACAATTAAGACCAACGTTAATGACTTAACAGGTTTAGGAAAATTTTGAGGGAAAGAATAGGGGCTTCAAAGGGTGCAGAGGGGCCAGATGGAGGATCAGAAATAACAAAACAATTGATTGAAGAAAATTTGAGCTAAGTGAAGAACTGTGTTTTCATATTGAGAATACCCACTACGTCAGTCCTAGGCTACACTAATGAGAAAGAATTTCTAACTGGGCAAAGCCTGATAAAATTAATGATAATGATAAAGAAACAATTTTAATTGTATATGTAAGGATAAGTCATCAGTTAATAAATATATTTACATTACCAGTGGTTACAAAATATCACTTATTTACTCAAGATATTATTTGCATCTCAGATGCCGAAAGGTATTTGAAGATATGTAATAATTCAAAAGTGTATTACATAAGTATCCCATCCATGTAATTATCTATCTATCTATCTATCTGTCTATCTATCTATCTATCTATCTATCTATCTATCTATCTATCTATCTATCTGTCTGTCTGTCTATCTCTGCCCCCAGTTCCTGGCACAGAACTTCAAAAACTCTTGTAGTTTCCTGCGTGTTATGGGTTTTAATCTTTGGTTTTAATATTTGTTCTCTGTACCAGTTCCTGACACAGAGCTCCTAAATCCGTTGATATTTCCTGGATGATAAGGGCATCTTTTGCTCAAATGAGATGACCCTTGGTGGACTCCTGCATGGAGACCAGTCACCAAAACACCAACCTGTGATAAACTCAGAGCTTTCAGTCACAGTTTCCATTGTTTAGAGTGGGGAGACGGACCAGAAATGGAGTTAACAACCAATCATGCCTTCATGACAAAGCCTCTACAGGAATCCCTGAACTATGGGGCTTTGGAGAGATTCAGGGTGAACAGCCGCATTCATGTGCCAGAAAAGTGGCATGCTCCAACTCCATAGAAACAGAAGCTCCTGCGCTTGTAACCCTTCCAGACTTCACCCTGTGTAGTTCTTTATCTGCCTGTTCATCCATATCTTTTATTATCTCCTTTATTAATAATCCAGTCAACATAAAAAAGTGTTTTCCTGAGTTCTGGGAGATGCTCTAGCAAATTATCCCCCAAAGGGGATTATGGGAACCCTGATGTATAGCCAGTTAGGTACAAGCACAAATCACAACCTATGACTTGTGATTAATATCTATAGCGGGGGGCACTCTTGTGGGACTGAGCCCTTAGCCTATAAGATCTGTCGCTATCTCTGAATCAATAGTGTCAGAATGGAATTGAATTAAAGGACATCCAGCTGGTACTGGAGAATTACTAAGTCAGTGTTGGGGGACAACTCACTACATCTTGGTGACTAGAGATGAATGAAATATTCTGTGTTGAGTGTGTAAGAGTAGAGAAAACACTTTGGGTTTTCCTATCTCTATTATTACCTAAGCAAATAAAAAGGAACAGCAACAAACCAAAACTGAGACCTCAAAATGTGGCAATGAAGAGAAGATGGAATAATAGTATAAATATTGATATAAATAAATTGAAAGATGTAGCTATAGATATAGACAAATAAATTGTGTGCCTGTATTATATACATATTGTAGAGTAAACTATTAGCCGATAAGTGCATACTTTATGGTCTGGTTTGAGTATTACATAAGATTCACAGAAAGCACACGTTGTCAGGATAATGCTAATAAAAACTACACTATTTCAGCCAAGATTCAAGGTAGGCAAAATTCAAGAAAATTATGTGTATTGATACCTGAATAACTTAAAGAAGGTAGATTGTTTGTAACTCAAAGGATAAATGTTTGGGGGAATTGATACTCTATTCTCCATGATGTGCTTATTTCACATTGCATGCCGGTATCAAAACATCTCATCTATCCCATAAATATCCACAGTTACTATGTACATACCACAACATTTTAAAAAATATATTAAACAAATTTTTAAATGAAACAGCTGAATTTATAGTTTGATAAGCTCCATTTATGGCAATTTAGCATCCTCTTCAATAAATGAATGTATTCAGTTAAGGAAAGAATTTATTCTACATTAAAGCAGATAGGAAGTAGAGATTCAAGTCAGGTATTTCAGGTGTTGAGTAAATAAAAACAGATACATACTATAGAATATGTGAACCTAGGAAAATCAGATGAGCAAAAAATTGCGAGTTAAAGGAATGCAATAGCTTAATTTAATAAATTATAACACACAAAGATAAGATCACCCACTTTATAGTTACAAAGTCAGAAACTAGTACACCTATATGGAAATGGAGTATAGAAATATTGACCTTAATAGGTGGCTTAAAAAATCCAGCAGTATAGGAATTATTATTCCTATTATATTAGCGTAAGTATGAGTATCTGAGTTATCAAAAATATGTCGAAGGCACTTATTGGCATTGTTCACAGTGATTTGAAACCTGTTAACTTTCTAATCAGTTAATGGGGTGCACAAAAACCAATTGATCTGGGGATTACAAGCCATGTAATTCTCTTGGGATCTGTAACCAACAAATCTGGTTGGTTACAGATACAACAGTAACCAACCATATACAACAAATATTTTTTAAGATTCTTAGACTGTCACAGTTAAGTATAGACCACCAGAAGCAATAGAAACTCCATCTTCCTCAAGAGAAAATAAAAATCAAACTCAAGACCCAGAACTGATGTTTGGTCCTTAGGATACATTCTCTATTAATGACTTATGGAGAAATGCCATTTCAGCATGCAAAAACATATTCAGATTTCTAAACCCTCTGCCATAATTTCCACTAATAATAACATTGAATTTCCTGGTATTCTAGAAAAATTTAAGATGTGTTGAAGTATAGTTTAGTAAAGGATTCTACACATGATATATCAATTTCGGAGCTCCTGGTGCATTGTCTGTTCAATGTCAAACCCACCCAGGTAGTCAGATGGGTAAGAAAACAACTTAGAAATAAATATATCCTGGATCAACTTGTTGGTCTAAAGTCTCCCAACAATAATTTTAAAAGCTGTTAGAACTTTATATTAGTGTGGTAATGGTGAAAGTCATGATTTTTCTTCATCATCTAAACCTTTTAAAAAACGTGTTAGTAATTATTTGCAGCTACTCATATAACCTGTTATATAGCACCTATAAAATACTGGATTCTTGCAATCTTGATTCTGTTTGAAAATCTACACTTGAAGATGATTTTACTATGAGATATTTCCACATATAATTGTCAATAAAAAAAACTTCAGAAATAGCAGTCACTAATAGCACCATATGTATCAAATTGTAGAATTGTTTCTTTTCTGTTTTAAACTTTATTGTAAATCTAATGTTTCCGATATGATTCCTCTCTGGAATACTGGGTGGAAAATGGATACATGTTTGAAAAATATACGTAATTAAAGATTTGTAGCATAAAATGTCGTTAAAATATTTAAACCAAAAAATATAGGAAGGAAGAAATAAGGAAGGTGAAAAAAAAGGAAGGAAGGAAAGGAAAAGAATAAGAATAAGAAAGCAAGGACTCAATTGACCCAACAACAGATAAAGACTCTCTTACTGGATTAAAATCTAACACCCTATAATGTAATATTCAAAAAACAACCTCAAAGCAAAGTTTTTTTTTCAGTTAGAAAGAAAGAAATCAATGAACAACAAGGACCTTCAAAACAATGACATATGGAGTAGGAAAAAATAATAAAAGGCAACACTGAAGATTATAAATCAACAAAAATGGTAAAGAGAAGCATCATATATTAATAAAAATGTAGCAGGCATGAAGATTTTGTGATCATAATTATATTTATGTGAAATATGATAACATTGAAAAAACAAATAGAGAAAGAGTTCAATATGACTTGTTAACACTTAGATTTTACAAGAAAAATAACGGCAAATATTTATTGAGCAATGCAATCAATACACATGATTTAATAAATAATAGTTTCATAGAACAATAAATCTATATGCACCAATGTAAGCAATTATATGTTTTCATATGTCCATATAACATTTGTATTCTCCAACTGTCATCCTCCACTCAAAGCAACATTTTTAAAACAAATTGAAGATGGATTACTAGTTTATAAGATTACATTAGACAAAAAGTGTTTTATGTTTAAATTAGCTTCAAGAGTATTTGTACACATTTTATATCCTCTCGAAATTGCTCTATGTGTGTGTGTGTAAATATATAAAATATGATTTTATACATTCAATTTATATATTTAATGTATATTTTGTGTACATATATTTAATGTATATATAGTGTGTGTACATTCTTTGCTATTTTCTTTTTTTTTTTTTTTTTGGGCCGGGTTTCGCTCTGTCCCCCAGGCTGGAGTGCAGTGGCGCGATCTCGGCTCACTGCAAGCTCCGCCTCCCGGGTTCCCGCCATTCTCCTGCCTCAGCCTCCGGAGTAGCTGGGACCACAGGCGCCGCCACCACGCCCGGCCAATTTTTTGTATTTTTAGTAGAGACGGGATTTCACCGTGTTAGTCAGGATGGTCTCGATCTCCTGACCTTGTGATCCGCCCGCCTCGGCCTCCCAAAGTGCTGGGGTTACAGGCGTGAGCCACTGCACCTGGCCTTCTATTTCATAATGGTTAAGACATCGAATTTCTTATCTTAGGCTACTTAGTCTCTCTCCTTATACTCATCCTCTTTCCCAGAATTTTTTAACTCTTCTAACTACTACTCATGAGTTTTGAGATATAAAAGTTAGTGAGTGTGGATCAATGAAAATCTGTCATCTATTCCAGAAAATCAATTATAAATCATGCCAATAAAAACTGTTTAACAATTCAAATGTTCTCTACTGTACAGAAAGCGATCCTGTAACTTTATATTTAAATGTATATATAGTAAATTTTAGCATATTTCTAAGAAAATACACCATTACATTCAACTGAGGTATCCAGCACCATATTTAACAGATATTTTTCTTTTCTTTTTTTCTTTGAAACAGAGCCTCCCTCTGGTGCCCAGGCTGGAGTGCAATGGCGTGATCTTGGCTCACTACTCTCCACCTCCTGGGTTCAGGCAATTCTCATGTCTCAGCCTCCGGAGTAGTTGAGATTACAGGTGTGCACCACCATGCCAGCCTAATTTTTTAGTATATATTTTTAGCAGAGATGGGGTTTCACCATGCAGGTCAGGCTGGTCTGGAAATCCTGACTTCAAATGATCCGCCTTCCTTGGCCTCCCAAAGTGCTGGGATTACAGGCGTGAGCCACCACACCTGGCCTATTTTTCTTGAATTTCAATTCTGCAAATGATGGCATTACTCTTCAGGTGCTGATTTATTTTGTGGTTAATCTGAACTGAATAAATCCCAGTATTTTCTAGTTTATGTCAGAGGCTGAAGAGTATAGAGATAGCTGGCAGATAGTAAGATAATTGAAGATCTCATACTCCTTACTCTTTATGTTTTTCTTCTTCCGAAGTGCCAGTGCTCTCAATTTATCCAAACCTGCCTGCAAAATCTATATCCATTTGAAATTTTCTTCTTTCTGGAATTAGCTGGTGTGAAAAGAGAAACATAAATATTCAAATTAACTAATGTTTTATAAAGGAAAGTCCCGTGAGGGGTACAGATTAATGAGCAGAAGGCATTTCAGTTATCATCATCAATGAGGTCAATCATATCCTTCTATGTCCAATTCTACTCTTTCTTCTGTCTTATAAAATGATTCTAAGAAAATGTCTTTATTTTATTGTTGCCTGTCTTTATTAAAAACCTCCATGATAGTGAATGCCACATTGTCCTCCTCTCCTCCAGTTACTGCATTACTTATTTTTCAAAAAAGAAAAATTGAATCTCCTAACTTCTTCTTCTTCTTCTTCTTTTTTTTTTTTTTTTTTTTTTTTGAGACAGTCTTACCTTGTCACCCAGGCTGGAGTGCAGTGGCGTGATCTTGGCTCACTGCAACCTCAACCTCCTGGTTCAAGCGATTCTCCTGCCTCAGCTTCCAGAGGAACTGGGACTATAGGCACCCGCCACCACAGCTGGCTAATTTTTGTATTTTTAGTAGAGGCGGGGTTTCACCATGTTGGCCAGGCTGGTCTCGAACTCTTGACCTCAGATGGTCCACCTGCCTCAGCCTCCCAAAGTGCTGGGATTACAGGCGTGAATCACTGTGTCTGGCCCTAACTTGTTGAATGTCAGGGCTGTAAAGAATGAAAAGATCTGCCCATAGGTTGGAGGTTGTGTTTTGGTTAGCTGTACCTCTCAGGGTACCCACAGAATCACCACCTGCTTTAATGAATACTTGATATTCAGCCCCCACAATTAGCATCATGACCTTTATGATACTGACCAACTCAGTGATCCATGCCTTGCCCCCAAAAGGTGAAGATCTGCAATTTAAATAGTGATCTCTAGATTTTCTATTTAGGGCTTCTACCCACAATATTCTGCCTCTAATAGGACACTGTTCACATCCTGAACACTGACATTTGATGACACAAGAAATGGCTTGATAAATAAAAAAAATCACACAGAGATGCAGAGACTTTTGAAATGAAATTTTAGAATTCCCCCAAAATCTCCAACTCATGAAACAACAGATTTGTGATTATTTTGATCACTCCTTCTACCATAAAATGGAAACTCCATTGGGTATAAAGAACCAGCCCAAAATGCAGTCTTTTGAAATATGTTAAAATTTCCCAATCAACCAGATTTTAGAATAGTGAATAATGCTATATTTTCAGTGCTTACTGAAACCCTACTTAAATTTGCATAAAATGCATCTGAGTCAAACATTCACACAGATTATTTTTTATTCATTGACTATATATGAAATCCAATATCACTAGTATCACCATCTCAAAAAAGATACATGTGGCATCTAAGTTTATCAAATACGACAGAATTTATTTAGTCTCTTCTCTTTCTGGACTGAAAAAAAAATTCATGTTATCATTTACCAGACTCAGTTTCTGAAGTGTTCATACATAAAGTCCCATTTTCTGTAATATCTTGATTTTCCTAAATAATACAAATTTCTATATAACTGTTATTGCCAATAGGCTGTTTTCTAAAATGTTATTGCTGTACATATTTGGGGTAAATGTGGAATATTAATAACATGATATATAATTAATTATATTTATAAAGCAATAAACTCCTTTTAATGTTCCAATTCTTTGCAAATTTAGCTTTCAAATCTTTCATCCTGACCCTAAGACAATCATTAGGTAACCAATGTCAAGCTGAGTTTCATTCAGGTCTGTTTTCCATACTCAATGAAGAAATAAATGATGTTACAATAAGCTCAAATTCATTTGTTGCTTCTATAACAATAACCTAGTGTGTATTCTACCTTTGTAAAACAAAATTATATAAAAATGAATGAATAGATAAATAGGTAAATACTATGAGCCCTGTCAGTGACAATTTTCAACAGGTTTAGAGGTAGTACATTTACATCACTAAAAAATATTTTAAGCACTTATCAAACATCTATTGAGATACCCAAAGTGAATATTTTATTAAGACTTTTTTCTCATAAAAACAAAAGAGAGATTTCTCACGATAGCCATCACAGGTCACACATCTTAATTAGAAGTTCCTGGATGGGCTGTGCATGTGTGTATATGTTTGTGCACTAAGGCAGGCCATGAAGCCATGTGTGTATGCCAGAAACTAGAACTTTCTCTGGGGAGAGAGTTCCAGTTTAATTGACACAGGGCCTTGTTATCACCTAATACCTTAGCACGACTATTTTCAGCACCCTCTTCACTTTCGTAAGAGTTGTGAGTTGGAAGATAAATTACAGAATCATCCTACAAGGAGGGAACAAAATAAAGGTTAACAGCATTGATGAAGTGAGCAGGGTAGAATTTCTAGAGAAATCAGTGGTGCAATAACAGACATATATTAAAGTCAAGGAGCCATCAGATGAAATACCATTATATTCCACACTATTAAGAATGACAGAATGCTGTGAATTAATTTCTGATACATTATCCATTTTAATAAAGCAACCTAGTTTCAGAGACACTTAGTAGTGAAAAGAATGTGTGTCTTATAATCAAATATAATGTATAAATTTAGCTTAAGATGAATTACAATTTGAAGTAATTCGTTTAGACTGAATGTATTTTTGAAATGATTGAAAATATGTATCTTAAGAGAGTATATAATCAAAGAAACTCTTCAATAAGTATTAGTGTCCTCTCTTTGCAGCTGAAATATGAGATTACATATAAAAATAACAGCAAATGTATAATTTATAAATGTATACATAAACCCTATTTATTATGTTTCATTAAATCTCTGTGCATTCTGTGCATTGAGACATTATACAAATGTTTGTGTTGCATGTTTTTTTTCTACCTCTGAAGTACTGTCTGTTTTCTGGATTCTATCAATTTAAAGTTAACAGTGGGATTTCTTTGAATAATTAAAGAGAAGTGTCTCTGTCACGCTAGCCCGAGCGTCTCACAGAGTAGTACCCTCGGAATGCAACATTTCATTCTGTCCGTCCTTTACTCATCATGAGGCCAAAGGATTGTTCTTCAGTGCACTAAGTGCAGTCAAATAGCCTTACAAGTAAACATCCTTTACAAGTCGAACCTCTAGACAGACCATAACTTTTCTACTTTGTTGAACTCACCTGACAGGGCAAGAAAAATTGCTCTGAAAAGCTGTAGCCAGCAGCACTTTACATTCATGGCCAGACTTCCACTTCACTTCCCAGAAGCAATCAGACTTCTTCAATCAGATACCTTCTCCTTCTAGGGTCTTTTTTATTCTGAACTGTAAGAACAGAGTGAAATAGATATTTTGTGAACAGACACGCGTTGATAAGAAATAGATTACGAATGACATAAAGAATTATTGCAAAGTAAATGATAGTAACCAAAATGATACTTTAACTTATCTGAAAGATAATATAGACTTAAATAAAATCAACCAAAAACAATGAGACTGCTTTTTTGTTTACATCAGTTTTTATATTCTAAAACTACAAAATAATTTTTATTTTTAATTTGGGAAGTCACTCTTCTTTTAAAATTTATTCTGTCTAACTATAATTTTCCAACTATAAAAACATGATCCTCATACAATATAGAATAAATACATGTCAAAGATTTATTGAACTCATTAACTAATGAGAGCACCAGTTAGATGGGAAGACTGA
Organism: Mandrillus leucophaeus; assembly: GCF_000951045.1. Lineage (NCBI taxonomy): Eukaryota > Metazoa > Chordata > Mammalia > Primates > Cercopithecidae > Mandrillus > Mandrillus leucophaeus. Next base: position 98,229 of record NW_012103476.1, read on the forward strand.
TACCAAGAACATTTGAGGAACAAGTGTTTTCATAGTCTATTAGCAAAGGCATTTAAGTGGAATATTAGAATAAGATCACTAGATTAAATGTAACACAGGTTCATATTCCAAGTGGGTAATAAAACCATAATCTTTGGGGATACCTTTTCTACTAGGCAGATATCTACAAGCAGACATGTAACTTCCCAGTGACTGGGCACCAATTTATTGGTACACAAAGTAAAAAAAAACAAAACAAAACATTCTTCTAGAAAACTAAATAATCCTTGGGTGATTGCTATAATAGGGCCTGCTGAGAGTGCAGTGGCACTGAAAGGACTTACATATATCCTCTTGCATTATTTCCTAGATTTTGATCATATTTTTTCTTACAGTTCCTACTGCTTGTAGGTGATCACCTGAATGCCATTCAAAAATTATACTTCGCCTTAATGGTGGAGGTGTTAAGATGTTTGAAGATGGTTTGTAAAGGAAAAGCCTTCACTTAATACAATTTTAGTATGTCTGCCAAGATCTTAAAAAAGTTATAGGTTGCATCTGCCAATTATTTTGAAATTTCTAGAACACTGAGTTCTGTTTATTTCAGATGATACAATTTACATCTCAAAAGGAACAAAATGTCCTCAAGTAATTATAAGATTATTTTGTCCAATCTTGAAAATGTCTTAATATACTAGGAAAGGGGACTGAATACTTCACTGACGACGACTGATTGGCCATGTTAGTGAATTATGAAATACATGAGAATCTATAATTTGAACTTCATGTTTTAAACTTCAACAGTGGACTAATCAATAAAACATATTCTAATGAGATGAAAAGTGGTTTTTATACATCATATTTCTCTTGTAGTAGTTATGTCTTTATAAAATTTACTTTTTTATAACGTTGTATTATAATTATAAAATTTCATGAGAATATATATGGGCAATAAAATTCTAGTAATTGCTTTCTATTTCTACAAAAATTGTATTCTAATTAATGGATGCTTTTTTTCTGGTAAGGTATTATGACAACTACTTTGTATTAAATAATAATGCTGCAACACTTATTTACAAAGTAGAGAGGTATTGTCTAAGTTAAAAAACAGTATGTAAGCATAATATATTATAACTTATTAAAATTATATCCCCACATGAAAATATTTTTACGATATAATATGTTTTCCAGTATCATTTTTAAACATTATTATTAGCCTTGATTACTTCCATGGAAGTTATTTTGTTTTGCAAATCCAATAATAGTGCATTATGTGTGTGTGCATTTAGTATTTGATAATTCTAGAGGAAACAACTGAAAATAAGATTGAAAAATGTTATACTAATAAATAGGGTGATTCTGTATAATCTTTCCACTTTTTTTTTTCTTTTTTTTTTTAAACAGAGTCTTGCTCTGTTGCCCTGACTGTAGTGCAGTGGTGCGATCTCGGCTCACTGCAACCTCCGCCTCCTGAGTTCAAGTGATTTTCCTGTCTCAGCCTCCTGAGTAGCTGGGACTACAGGTGCATGCCACCACGCCCGGCTAATTTTTGTAATTGGTAGAGACAGGGTTTCACCATGTTGGCCAGGCGGGTCTCAAACTCCTGACCTCAATTATCTGCCTACCTCAGCCTCCTAAAGTGCTGGGATTACAGGTGTGAGCCACCATGCCAGGTTGTTTACTTTTATGTATTTGTTTTTTTATTTTTTTTTTAATGTTTGCTTCCATATACTTTCACATAGAGGATAAAAGGAAAAAGTAATTAACTTAAAGCATCTTACAAAAAGGGAAATGTTAAACTCAACATCTGGTTTTGTTTTACTCAAGCCAGCAAGTAGGATCAAACAAATGTCACAGTTAAGGCTTTAAGGCACATTGAGCTGTATGTTCTATTTTCACAGCTTTTGAGAATTAGTGATTTGCATTAACTAAAGTTGCTAGGATACAGTTTAATAAACAATAGTAACAATTTACTTAACTAGGCAAAAGTCATTTCAGGTTAGAATATCAAAACAATATCATTTGGTTTTACACAATTGTTGTTGCTTTAAAGGTCAACATAAGTTAGATACTTTTTGGAGTATGTAACAAGTAGCTAGAAAAAATAATCTATCTTTCCTCCCAAAGGCTATCCTTGATTTTCTTTAAATCAAGTGGGGTTATAAAATATTTCTCTATAACTTTATGTTTTATGTAAGAATTACACATTAAGATAATATTTCATGCTAAAATATCCCTTTGAGCTGTTTTTTAAACAATAATATCAGTAAGTTAATAACCATAATAATACTAATGACAAGAGTACATATTCTACAACAGTGATTGGGCTCCATGTGTTTTATAGATTGTTCCTCGGCTCACAATAATCTCTTAAGGCAGGTACCAGTGGCCACATTTTCAGAAAACAGAACAGAATATTGGGGGTGGGGGAGTTAAATCATCTGCCAAAGTACCCAGCTGGTAAGCAGTTTATCCAAAAACAAAATCTGTTTGTCTAACTCTAAAACCTATATTCCTTTTACTTAATCGTATATACAAGTTGTAAGTCTAGACTCCTAATGTACTTTTTTATCACTCTAGCATATGCTATATCTGGGTAACCTGACCTCTTTAATGGACAATTCGTTCTCGTATGAGTGATATTTCCATTTATAGTTGGACTAAAGGTGAACTATCTTGTAATTTGCCATTGGTAGGAACTTTCAAAAAGATTGTTTAATCAAGTTTGTATCACTCTCTGGGATACTCTTTAACTTGTTCATGACAAGCATAAGAATGTAGGATTTGGGGCAGAGTTATCACAGTTTGTCATTTACATGAGTTTTGAGTACTCTTTCATTGTTTTCCTCTAAAAGTAGCATCAGATTAAAGTTTCCTGGTTTAATAAGAAAAATGATAGAAATAATAACAACTAATTTGTCTTAGTATCAGATCTTTCCAAATTACATTTCATGTATGCAGATTAAGAGCTTATGGTCCTAGGGCCAGGCACGGTGGCTCATGCCTGTAATCCCAGCACTTTGGGAGGCCGAGGCGGGTGGATCGCAAGGTCAGGAGATCGAGACAGTCCTGGCTAACACGGTGAAACTCCATCTCTACTAAAAATACAAAAAAATTAGCTGGGCATGGTGGCGGGTGCCTATAGTCCCAGCTACTTGGAAGGATGAGGCGGGAGAATGGCGTGAACCCAGGAGGCGGAGCTTGCAGTGAGCTGAGATTGTGCCACTGCACTCCAGCCTGGGCGACAGAGCGAGACTTCGTCTCTAACTAACTAACTAAATAAATAAAAATGAACAAAAATTAAAAAAGAGAGTATGATCCTTTCCTCTTTTCATTCTCAGGAAAGCAGAACATAAACAGAAGTGATTTTTAAATAAAATATTATGCAAGGCAGAGAGAGATTTTTCCACATTAAAAACAAGCAAACAAACAAACAAACAAAATGCTCCCATGTAGACCAAACTGCACTTGCAAGTTTGTACATTTCCAATATGCACAACTTCTTACAAGTCAAATGATAAATTGGCCCAAAGACAAGGGAATTATTTGAAGCCTCCTTGTCAAAATATGGCTGAGTTAGTGTTTTGAATCATGATTTACACTGAAGATGGGAGGTGACCCTGCGGTATATATTTCATGCTCTAATTACTCCTGCCTCTGCCTTGTCAGTTAATATGATTGTTGAACTTAAAAGGGCTTCTTCAAAATAAACCTATAATGAAAACTGGACTGATGGAAGTGAGATTTGTAATATAACTTTGAAAAGTTTGACAGTAAAATGAATGTGATGTTCTCTCTAAAAAAGAGAAGTCAACCAAAAGTGAATCTAAAAAAATGTGGAGAAGAAAAATATGCAAACGAAAATAGATTTAAATTTAAATCTATAGTGCCTTGTAGAATGACTGGTACATATCAGATTTTAATAAATGTTTGTGTAATGGACAAATAAAGTCAGCACAATAATGTATAGGACTGATCCTTTCTCTGAGGGAAAGTCAGACAACTTAGTAAGAGGGGTAAGCATGCAAACTTACAATTGCCAAGCTCTGAATTTCTTCTCCAATAAGATTCCCACTCTACTCATAACTTTTTCAATACTTTTGACGACATTCTTGGCAAAGGGTACAGGATAAGCTGAGAAGGTTATAAAAGTTTCAAACATCAAAGCACATCTGCTTTATGATCATCCATAAAAATATAAGCTGACTTGTGACCTGCTACTTGTGACTTGCCTTTTCCAGTTGAATGTGTCAGTAGTGATGGATTCACTTCTAAGACTTCAGGAGGACGTTTGCATGTCTTTGCCTTGCTTCTCTGTGAGCTGCTGAAACCATGTCTAGGTTAACCTGTTGAAGAGAGGTGACAAACCAACTGTAGAGAAGCTGAGCCATCCAAAAGCAGCTGACAGCCAGTCTATCCACATCACATGACAGAGCAGGGCCACATCCTTAACCCAGAGATTACTGCAAACATAACACTGCCAGCCTGGACCCCAAAGAACCATCCAACTGAACTGCAGACTTGTGAATAGTAATCAGTAGTATTGCTTCTCTTAGTTTGGGCTTCCAAGAAGCAAAGCCTAAGACTTGTTTTCCTGATCAAGTAAGTATTGAGGGAATTCTGTCACATAAAGAGAAGTAAAGGAAGCTGAATAGGGCTGAAGAATGAAGCTAAGCAGAAGTGTCTGTCAGCTGGGGACTACATGCATTCTGATCCAAAGGGGAAGCTGAAACACAAATAGCACCACAGGGTGAATCCTGCAGTGAGGAAAGGGAGTGGTTATTTTCTGCCCTAGTTTAAGTCAGTTATTGGCAGACAGCTTTTCTCCAAGGCAAATGAGATTGGGAAAAGGGTATGGGGAGTAGTAGGCTTTAGGTCCCACCCCCTTTTGGCTAATCACCATAGAAAAGGCAGCTGTGAATGATCAGCTAAAATGCACAGCAGCTGGAGACTGGGCACACCTAGCAGCAAAGGAAACTATGCTGGGGCACCAGCAGTATCCACTACACTGTTTTAAGCAACTAAGTTAAGCAGGGATATAACTAATACAATAACCATTATAGTTTCATCATTGTCTAGTCACTGCTGAAGCTAAAAATGTACATGTGTAACCATTTTATGATCACTTAATATTAGAGAAAGGAGTTTAGATTGTTTTTACTATAGACAACAGGAAGTTAACAGAAACCTGTTTTGCAGAGGAATATAATATGACCAATTTATTTTCTGGAGGGACCTCTTTAGTGACATTTTGATAGATGAACTGGACTAGAAAGATTTAGATAACAGAGAGATCAATGAGAAGGATACAGCAAAAGTTGAATTAGTAATTGAGAGACCTTGAATTAATCTGCATTAAGTAGATCTCTAAGAAAAAATAATAAAGACATGGTTTCTTACTCTTCTCAGATTGCTATAACAAAAAATCATGGCTGATGGCTTAAACAAACTTATTTCTCATAGTTCTAGGGGCTGGGAAGTCCAACACCAAGGTGCTGGCTAATGTGACTCCTAGTGAGGGCTCTCTTCCTGGCTAGCAATGGCTTCCTTCTCACTGTGCTTTCACATGGTGGACAGAGAGCAGTATCTTGCTCTTCCTCTTATAAGGACCCTAATCCCATTATGAGAGTCCCACCCTCATTATCTCACGTATGCTAAATTCCCTCCTAAAATTATCTCCAAATGTAGTTACATACGGGGTTACGACTTCAACACATGATTTTTTTAAGGAAAGCACAATTCAGTCCATAGACAATGGTAACCAATTTGATACAAAAGACTTGGAAGCAGAAAGTAGTGGAAAGAAATCAGAGCTTACATTTTCTGATTCCTTCTAGATATCAATATATTAATAATTAGGACGACTGAAGAGAGAGTTGATTTGAGGGAGAAAATTATGAAGACAGATTTGGAGCTGCTGAATTTGGATGCTTTAGAATATTCAGGCAGCACTAAATTACAGGCATTTGAAACATGGTTGTTAAGCTTGGATGATTTAGAAATAATTAATATCTTAGAGCTTTAAAACGGAAACTTTTCACTTTAGGGTGATCATTTTGAAGTGGCAGGTACCAAGGATAGAGTTCTGAAATCTTAGGATCATGCAGAACAGGAAAAGGCAATAAATAATACTCTTCATTAGTGAAAAGTATTTTAAATGTGCTAAATTATATATAAATATTTCAAGTTGACTTTTATTAATCCTCCCAAAAACCTATTAGGTAAGGTCTAATATTTCCACATTAAATGGGAAAAAAATGATTGTAATAGTTATTTATTAGTCCAGATTTTCAGAGTTATTAATTGAATAAGCCATGATTTGAACTCAAGCCATTTGACCCCAAAGCCTACCTTATTAATCTAGAAAAAATCCTTGTTATTTTTCTTTTGTTAAAAGATGTGTTATCTACAATGTTATTCTTTATATCTGCTCACTCTCTCACCAAATGCATGAATTCATAAAATTCACCATGATATTTGATCTTTTTACAACTTGGCAAATGGGCAACTGAGTGTTTTCTTTGTAAACTATCTTTGCAATAAATAATTTATTAGGATGTTTTTACTTACTGTACTGGTAATAATTACTAAATTGAAAATTAACAAAATATGTACAACTTAAGCAGTGCATTAGATATTGATTTTAAGGCTTAATTTATGGGCTTATATTAAATAGCTTATAGACTGATACAACCTCTTTAAGTACTCATACATTTAGCCTTAAGACTAATGAAATAAATTAGAATTTATCAAGTTAAAGAATTTTTATTTCTTTCAGAGTAAATGGACTAACAAAAAATTCCATGAGGATCTTTTCTGAATTATCAAAAGAGAAAAAGACTCACTGGTAAAAGAAATATAAAAGTATATATTTAATATTTTAAACTAAAATATAAAAGTCTAATGCTCTACTCTAAATTTATTTCTAAATATAAACTACCACACTTCAAACAATTATCTTCATTTCCAACTATTATCTTTTTTTACACATAATTTAATAGAGTATAATTACATAAATTCCTATTACAATGAATATAATTATTATGCTTTTCTCATTCTATTTGACTAGTTTGTTCACGTATATTTTATTTCACTAATATATTTTTTCATTTTTTTGTTATCATCTACAGAGGGCAATATATAGCTTTGCTATTCAAAAAGTGTATTAAATCTAGATGTAAGCTTCCATTCTTCCTCTAAGCATGGTTTAACATGTATCTCATTAACTGTGCAATATCAAAAGGGGTCAAAAGACAAGACTTTTTTGTTGGACTTTTGCTTATCTTTTCAATTACAAATATTTCTGAATGTGCCTTTTCTCATTCTCATGTATATAAGACAATTAAATTGCTTTAGCTACGCCATGTGTAGTTAAACATTTTTTTAAGAAAAATATAGATATCTCCTAAAAGAATAATAATGTATCATAAGCTATAAAAATAATGTGGATGGTATGTGTGAATCGTTTTTAAAGTAGTAATTCTGACTATGGAAGTTACTTTACTTGTGCCAGAGAAGAAATAGTCAGTTCTGCATTTTAATTGACTGTTGCTTGTATGAGTTAAAAAAACAAAATAAGACAAACAAAAGTTTGCAACAGGCTTAACAGAGATAACCATTTCCTACCTGAGGTAAGATATCAGGGAACTTCTTGACATGAAAGAATAATACTTAAGTGAGTCTCAAGTTAAAAAGAAGCCGACAGGGATAATGCGATATTGGCTTCTACTTATCTAAATTGAGCCCTACATTCATCTTAAATGAAATGGAAGATAAATCCTCATTTGGAAGTAATGGCATACTTGAAACAAAGTAAATGCTTCAATTCAATATCTCCAGATATATATTTTACTTTCATTTCTGTAATATTTCACTCCATGAATTTCTGCAATGTTCTTCACTGGGGATTCCTCTTATCTTCAAAACTTCATATCCAATAAGATTCATTCTCCTGCTTCTCATTTCCTTCCAACTCATGGATTGACATCCTTGAGTAAAAACTTCCATTATTTAAGCTAATGTCACATGTCTATATCACCTTCCAGTCTGAAAAATTCTTTAGGCCAGGCACAGTGGTTCACACTTGTAATCCCAGCACTTTGGGAGGCCGAAGTGGGCGGGTCACTACTAAAAATACAAAATTAGCCAGGCTTGGTGGTGCGTGCCTGTAATCCCACCTACTCAGGAGGCTGAGGCAGGAGAATTGCTTGAACCTGGGAGGTGGAGGTTGCAGTGAGCTGGATTCGCACCATTAAACTTCAGCCGGGGCAATGAGAGAGAAACTCCATCTCAAACAAACAAATAAACAAACAAAATATTGTTTAACCCGTATTTACAGGTCACTTTTTTATCTTACCAAGAACTTTAGAACCTTCTTCATCCTAGCACCAACTGTAATAATCAGACATTTAAATGGCTGTTTTGTCTTTCCTTAATATCCCACAATACTTCAAATATTTTGTTATATATGTATGAATATTTACTTTAATTCTATTTATGTGTGAAATATGAAAAGAAAAGAGTTAAATAATATTTTGAACCTCTGTTTTAGGAAAATATGTAAAGAAATTAATCAAGCACTCATTAAGTAGACATGAGTACAAATTAGAGGGCATGAATGAGGGCATGGCTAAGCTTGAGATCTCTGGGAAAAGACCTACTGATAAGATAGTTTGTCCTATTTACTTTTAATGTGATTATTGTTAGAAAAACCAGCCCCACACCACCCAGCGGGTACTCCGAGTCCAGTGGAGACAAAGGAGTTAGAAAGAGACAGAATAAGTGTTTAAAAGGCGGGTCCAGGGGACTGGAGCATTGGAGCCTTGCTCAGGGCCCAGAGCTCTTTGGCTCCGCCTAATTTATTGGTTTACAAGCTCTTTGTTCTTAGGGCAGATGGGAGGGGTAGGAAGGGATGAGGAAAAGGATTAACCAGTGAAGGAGAACTCATTAATCATTCAATAAGATGTATAGCAGTGGCATTTTCTGTGAATTTCCTCCAGCAAAGGCGTGTGTCTAAATTACTTAAGATCTTTAATTTCTCAGGACTGAAATGGGTGGGAGTGGGTTTCAGGAGGAGCCAAGATGTTTGATGATACTCCACTGCCTCAAGCGAGTGTTATGTCCCCGAGCAACCTGTGGCACGCCGCTGAGCAGGTATGGCATAAAGACATGAAGGCAATAAGGAGACTCATCAGAGGCCGCCCATGACTCCCCATGGGTGTCTCACACAGGGGAGACCAACTCATCTGGCACCCCAGAAACTCTTTTTCCCACAATTATTGATATGATTTCATTTAAGTTTATGATCTTAATATTTATTTTATATTTGCCCCATCTGGTATTTTTTATTTTTTTTCTTTTCCATTTTTCTGCCTTCTCTTGTATTATTTTAAGTAATTTTATCTCTTTTTTTTGCTTCTTAGCTGTTACGCTATTTTGATGATTGTCTTAGCATTTATAGGAAACATCTGTGATGTTTAATTTTTAATGTCAACTTGACTGGATTCAGAGATACCTGGATAGTGGTCATTCATTCTTTCTGTGTGTATCTTTGAATTGGTGGACTGAGTGGAGAATACCTGCCTTCAATGCGGGCAGATGCCAAACTGTTGGCTGGGACTCAGACAGAACAAAAAGGCAGAGGAAAAACAAATTTCGCCTCTCACTCCTGGAGATGGGACACTTTTCTTCTGCTTTTGGACATCAGAAATCCAAATTCTCTGGCCTTTGGACTTTGGGACTTACACTGGCAGCCTCCTGGGTTCCCTGACCTTTAGCCTCAAACTGAATGTTACACCATCAGCTTCCATTGTTCTGAGGGCTTCAGACTTGTACAGCCACACTGCTAGCTTTCCTGATTCTTCAGCTTGTCGATGGTCTGTCATGGGACTTTTCTCAGTCTCCATAAATACCTGAGCCAATTCCCCAAGTGAACTGCCTCATATCTGTCTATCTATCTATCTATCTATCTATCTATCTATCTATCTATCTCCTATCCAGTCTGTCTACCTCCTGTTAGTCTGTCCCTCTGACGAACATTGACTAGCGCAACATCTTTAATACATCGCAGTTTAATTTCAAGTTATTTCATACCATTTCGTACATTACATAAAACCCTTACAGCGTTTCTCCCTTCTCAGTGTTTATGGCTAGTAATTTTTTACTGGGTGCCAGACACTAATTTTTATATTGCTAAGTGATTACTATTTTTTATATTCTTAAAAATATTTTTGAGTGTTGATCTGGGTAAATTTAAGTTCAATATTGGAAAGATATTGATTCTTTTGAGGATAGTTATCTTCTAATTTGTCTACCTGTTGCCCCATAAATTGCATGATTTTCCACTCTGTGTGAGTTCTTGACACGGCTCTCTAATTCTTTCTGATAGTCACTTTTGTGTACTTGGGTAGATTACTCAGAAGTACTCCCTAATCACCACTCAGATGAAAACCTGTGAGGCTTCTCTGCAGATCTGTACAGCTGTCCTTTGAGTGAGCCATCTCCTCTCCAGAACCCTGCTTTGTAAATTATAGCTTTTTTATCCCTCCAAGATTCCCAGCTCCACTTCAATTCAGGGAATCCACCAGGTTCCACATAAATTACCCTGCCTGGTGCTGTAGCCTAGAAACTCTCTCAGACATTCAGTTGGGCAAATTGCAAGTCTCATTTCATTTGTTGCTTTTCTCTTAGAGATCATTAAACTGTATTGCTTGATGTCCGACATCTTGAAACAATTATTTTGTGTATCTTGTCTGATTTTATATTTGTTTAGGTGGAAGGATGAATCCAATTCCTGTTATATCATTTTGGCCAGTAAAGAAAACTAACACAAGAACAGAAAACTGAACATTGCATGTTCTCACTCGTAAGTGGGAGTTGAACAATGAGAACACTTGGCCCCCGGGAGGGTGGGCATCACACACCGGGGCCTGTCATGGGGTGGGGGTCTTGGGAAGGGATAGCATTAGGAGAAATACCTAATGTATATGATGGGTTGATGGGTGCAGCAAACCACCATGCACTTGTATACCTATGGAACAAACCTGCACGTTCTGCACATATACCCTAGAACTTAAAGTAGATATAAAAAAAGAAAGTACAACTTTTATATTTTTAGCATTGCTTTTGTAAGCATGTGTTTTATATACTTTATGCTATGCAGACATTAATCAATGTTTTTATCAACTTCCAGAAAATACATGAGGAGAGTGTACTTTTGAAACTAAAATACATGGCTTCAATTATGTTTTGAAATGAAAGACTTTTGTTGTAAAATTGTTGAATTCTTTATTAAATGACTCGGGTTTTAAGACAGCTGTAATAATAACTAAGATTACTAATGTGATTATGATCTTCATGTGTATTACAAACTATATTTCATGCTGCGTGATGGGACTTAGGGCTTACTGTGAGATGATTCTAGCTTCACAGCCCAGATTGCTGGTTATTAGACTCCAGCTCATACAGCATCACTCTTTCTTACTCCTAGCAGGAACATGGACAACTTTTCATTTTCAGGGTATCATCCTCACCCTACAGAATGGTTGAGAGGTTGTATCTTAGACCTGTTAAAATCATGGTTGCTTTCAGTCAGGCCAGTGGCTCATGACTGTAATCCCACCACCTTGAAAGGCCGAGGCGGGCGGATCACGAGGTCAGGAGATCCAGACCATCCTGGCTAACACGATGAAACCTCATCTCTACTAAAAAATACAAAAAATCAGCCGGGCGTGGTGGCGGCGCCTGTAGTCCCAGCTACTCTGGAGGCTGAGGCAAGAGAATGGCGTCAACCCAGGAGGGAGAGCTTGCAGTGAGCCGAGATTGAGCCACTGCACTCCAGCCTGGGTAACACAGCAAGACTCCGTCTCAAAAAAAGAAAAAAAAGAAAAAGAAAAATTCATGGTTGCTTTCAGAAAATGTCAACATTAAGATTACATCTACATAAAAACGTGGTTACAGCAGGACATACCTCCTCCAAAAGGAAGTATGTTGTGATACTTCTTGCTTTGTGTAGGCATATCTGTGCAGATATATTTCTGTATATTTTTATATTAAAAAAGTAATAGACCTTAAATATGTCTCCTTGTATTTTCTGTACATTACCATATTTTTATAACACTTAAGCGTTTTGCACTTAAGAATAACACAGATATAAAATTTGTAAATAAATTAAAATATATCATGTTTAGTATAAATAGTTCAAATGCAAAAGTTAAAATGAAAAATTATCTTCCAGAATCTCCCTGAACTGTGAAAGAGATTTTATGGAAAATAAATCTACTAGAGGGCTTGAAAAAAGCAAGTATGCAAACTACATGACTGAAATTTGGAAAAATTTGATACTAAGTGAATGCAAATTAGCCTTGATGGAAAAAAAATCAATAAAAGATTATCCTGGATTGCTCTTCCCTTTACTAAAGCAGATGTTGGCAGAAATATCACAATACCCACTATGTTGACAAGCTACAACCCACAAATGACATTACTGTTTTGAACGGACAAAAAGTTCATACCTTAAAGCTTTTCACCAATAATAATATTATGCTCAATTTTAAAATAAAATTCAGGAGC
>NW_012103476.1:112627-114286 GCF_000951045.1 Mandrillus leucophaeus
TGAAAATTTTATGAATGAAATAATAATGAAACCTTCTACCAACACTCAGAAAGAAAACACAGATATGGCTGTGTTAAGAAATTCAATGATAATATTAAAAACAGCTAACAATCATATTTCAGGCTATGTTCAAATTTCTTATGCATATAAACTTTATGCATATAATGCATTTAAGATGCAACATATCAACCATTCTCTAGGGTGAGGAAGGTTTGCTGAATATGAAAACTTGTCCATGTGCTTGCTAGAAATGAACAAAAAAAAAGCCAATGAAGCTGCATGAGCTGGAGGTTAATATCCAGCAATTCAGAATATTAAGCTAAAGCCATCTCACAGTAAGCCCTAAGTTCCATCACCCAGCATGAAATATAGTTTGTAATACACAGGAAGATTATAATCACATTCGTAATGTTAGTTATTATTACAGCTGTATTAAAACCCGAGTCATTCAATAAAGAACTCAACAATTTTACGACAAAAGTTCTTTGTTTCAAAACATAATTGAAGCCATGTATTTTAGCTTCAAAGTACACTCTCCTCATGTATTTTCTGAAAGTTAAAAAACAAAAAAACACTGACTAGTGTCTGCATAGTGTAAGTCTATAAAACACACGCTTACAAAAGAAATATCTAAAAATATTATCAAATAACCCTATGGAGCAGGTATCATTATTATTATTGGAGTCAGACTCAATCAGAAATTTGATTTCCAAGCATTTCGTCAGATATTGGGCCTTTCTTTTTCATGGGAATCTATGTGAATGACCCCAGTGGTTCAGTCACAAATGAATCTATTTGCATAGTTGATGGCTTTTAAGAGGAGTGATTTTTAATTTAACAGTGTGTAGTTTTCCATGTGACAGACCAAACATGTAGACTACTTGCAAAAGGAGGAGAGTCACAGTTCTACCTTCTGAACAGAGTGATCTCATCTACTTTTGGTTCTGCAGGGCTGGAACTGAGGCTGAATTGTTGCAGCATCCTAATAGACGTCTAGTTGTAGCTTCATCTAACCATCAGTGATCCAGGCCCAGGTGTTTAGGGGAACCTCTGCTTCCTAATCATGTGCCCTTTTGAGTGGACACCTTTGCTTCAGTACGTGGAGTGGGACATAAACTCCCCATACAACCCCAATGGATAGCACCCAATTATTCATGTAAAGCCAAAATGCCACTGGGGCAAAGCAGGTGTGGTCTTCAATATACGAATTCCATTTTGGAAGCTTTCACGTCTCGTTAATCATGGAATACTAGTAGACTGAGCACAAAATGGAAATTCAGGCTGGGAAGTCACATGACCTCTCTGAGTCAGGCCTTCATTTTCGACAAGAGATTAGTGGCAAGCAAATAGCAGCTTCTAAAAGAAGGTGTACTTGGTAGCTGTGTTAGGGAAACCTCTAAGTCCAAATCTCCAAGGATCATCTCTGGGTGGACATTGCTTCCCCTTCCTGTTCTAGTCAACAAAATTATCAGTCACTGAGACTTGTTCTGTCTCCATGCACAAAGTGATGAACAAAGTGCTAGGCCTTCGTTTTGTTGGTAGGAGTCTGAAAAGACAGCAGTTTTTCCTAAACTGCTGGATGGATGACATGAACCTGCCCATGTAATCCTCCAAAACTTTATTTGGCCCATGAGTTTTGTTGGGTTTTCTCAGTCACCC
>NW_012103476.1:114336-122064 GCF_000951045.1 Mandrillus leucophaeus
AAAAAACACTGACTAGTGTCTGCATAGTGTAAGTCTATAAAACACACGCTTACAAAAGAAATATCTAAAAATATTATCAAATAACCCTATGGAGCAGGTATCATTATTATTATTGGAGTCAGACTCAATCAGAAATTTGATTTCCAAGCATTTCGTCAGATATTGGGCCTTTCTTTTTCATGGGAATCTATGTGAATGACCCCAGTGGTTCAGTCAGAAATGAATCTATTTGCATAGTTGATGGCTTTTAAGAGGAGTGATTTTTAATTTAACAGTGTGTAGTTTTCCATGTGACAGACCAAACATGTAGACTACTTGCAAAAGGAGGAGAGTCACAGTTCTACCTTCTGAACAGAGTGATCTCATCTACTTTTGGTTCTGCAGGGCTGGAACTGAGGCTGAATTGTTGCAGCATCCTAATAGACGTCTAGTTGTAGCTTCATCTAACCATCAGTGATCCAGGCCCAGGTGTTTAGGGGAACCTCTGCTTCCTAATCATGTGCCCTTTTGAGTGGACACCTTTGCTTCAGTACGTGGAGTGGGACATAAACTCCCCATACAACCCCAATGGATAGCACCCAATTATTCATGTAAAGCCAAAATGCCACTGGGGCAAAGCAGGTGTGGTCTTCAATATACGAATTCCATTTTGGAAGCTTTCACGTCTCGTTAATCATGGAATACTAGTAGACTGAGCACAAAATGGAAATTCAGGCTGGGAAGTCACATGACCTCTCTGAGTCAGGCCTTCATTTTCGACAAGAGATTAGTGGCAAGCAAATAGCAGCTTCTAAAAGAAGGTGTACTTGGTAGCTGTGTTAGGGAAACCTCTAAGTCCAAATCTCCAAGGATCATCTCTGGGTGGACATTGCTTCCCCTTCCTGTTCTAGTCAACAAAATTATCAGTCACTGAGACTTGTTCTGTCTCCATGCACAAAGTGATGAACAAAGTGCTAGGCCTTCGTTTTGTTGGTAGGAGTCTGAAAAGACAGCAGTTTTTCCTAAACTGCTGGATGGATGACATGAACCTGCCCATGTAATCCTCCAAAACTTTATTTGGCCCATGAGTTTTGTTGGGTTTTCTCAGTCACCCTTGCCAATATAGGTATGTTAACATTACAAGCAGGACAGCTGAGACTGCTGCTTCTAACCTATCAAATCCCGAGGATGTCATCTATATAATGAAAGCGTTAATTATGAGATGGTGGAGGTCCTTGTCCTAATCCTGCCCCACCAACTGATGATAAATGACAAGGAAGACTCTCTCACTAGTCTCTCTCTCTCTCTCTCTCTCTCTCTCAGTTCTTCCTCAATCAGGTTGACTCTATGACATTTATGGGATGAAGAAGTTCAAACATACAACCCATCAATTCCTGTTATGCATTCAAGTGTAAAAGCAACAAAAAAGAGTGCATTGAATTGGCGCAAAGAGCCCCACATACAAGGTCGTGTTTGCTTTGTTTCCTTCCATTGTGAACCTTGCTTGAATCTATGAGTAGAATCCAAGTGTCCTCTCGTTTTTCAAGTCTTGGGCATCTGTATCCAAAGAGCCATAAAAATGTAATTACCTCTGTATTAGTCAGGGTTCTCTAGAGGGACAGAACTAAGAGGATATATATATATAGGAGTTTATTATGGAGTATTAAGTCACACAATCATGAGGTGAGGTCTCACAAGAGGCCGTCTGCAAGCTGAAGAACACAGAAGCCAGTCTGAGAGTCTGAGTCCTAAAGCTGAAGAACTCAGAGTCTGATGTTCGAGGGCAGGAAGCATCCAGCATCGGAGAAAGATGTAGTTGTAGGCTGGACGGCTAAGCCAGTCTAATCTTTCCATGTTCTTCTGCCTGTTTTTTCTGGCCACACTGGCAGCTGATTAGATAGATTGTGTCCACCCAGATTGAGGGTGGGGCTGCCTTTCCCAGTCCACTGACTGAAATGTTCATCTCCTTTGGCAACACCCTCGCAGACACACCCAGGATCACTACTTTGCATCTTTCAATCCAATCAAGTCAACATTCAATATTAAGCATCACACCCTCCATTCCCCAAAGTTCCTCAGAATATGTAGCCTTTTTCTTATTTTTCTTTTTTGTGTATCTATAGTTGGAATTTTATCCACCTGTAAAAGCAAATGAAGTACTAATGCATGCTAAAATTTAGAGACAAAAAATATGGACCTAGGTGAAAGAAACCAGACACAAAGGTCACACATTGTATGATCACGTTTATATGAAACTTTCAGAAGCTGGAAATGCAGAGACAGAAAGCAGGTTGATGGTTGTCAGGGACTGGCATGAGGAGGGAGTGGAGAGTGATTGCTCTGTGGAACCCAGTTTCTTGTTGGCATGATGAGAGTCCTTTGGACTAGACAGAGGTGGTTGTTGCAACACTGAAAATGTACGAAATGCCACCGAATTATATACTTTAAAACAGGGATTCCCCAAGCCCCAGACCACTGACCAGTACCAGTCTGTGGTCTGTTAGGAACTGGGTTGCTCAGCAGGAGGTGAGGAAGGGGCGAACAAGCATTACCACCTCAGCTCTGCCTGCTGTCATATCAGTGGTGGCCTTAGATTCTCATAGGAGTGGAAACCCTACTGTGAACTACACATGAGAGCGATCTAGGATGCATGCTCCTTATGAAAATCTAATGCCTGATGATCTATCACTGTCTCCCATTACCCCTAGATGGGACTGTCTAATTGCAGGAAAACAAGCTCAGGGCTCCCACTGATTCTACATGATGGTGAGTTATATAATTATTGTATTATATATCACAATGAACAATAATATAAATAAAGTGTATAATAAATGTAGTGTGATTGAATCATCTATTCCCAAACCACCCCCAACCCTGTCCACGGGAAAACTGTCTTCCATGAAACCAGTCTCTGGTGGCAAAAAGGTTGTGGATTGGTGCTTTAAAATGCTCAACTTTATGTTATCAGGATTTTACCTTAATAAAAGAAATGCAAGGAACAGAGACATGGTTCTATACAGATTTCTTTTACCTTAAGAAGTTGAACTATAATCCAGTGCTTTTGATGATTGGGATAATTTCTAGTAGGTGAGAGATGTCCTAAGTACCATGGCTTTCAGGCATTAAACTACACCTCTTACTTTTATCTTTTTTAAAGAGGTTCAACTTTTATTATAGAGTAAAGGTTACACATGACTTTTTCTTAAAGCAGTTGAGTTGGGGGCAAACAGGGAACAAGAGATCAGGGAGCATGGAGAAGGGGAGCACCTCCTCACCAATATGCCTGTCACATTTGTTTTTCACTTGATGCAGAGAGATGACTCAAACTTTTTTTAATTTTCAGTTTAGCCCTCTACCAGTTTTTGGCTCCTTTAGCATCTATTATACCTCCTTCCTAGAAAAGTAAATAATAAGAAAAACGTTCATTCATGTGACTTGTTTCAATCATCCTACTCCTCAGCATTACTAAAACTCAAGACAGTGGGGGTGGCCCTTACCTATATGCCACTCCCTTTGACCACAACTGGGGCTCCAGGAAATATTCTCATATCCCATAACTTGGTCCACATAGCGCCTTTGTTCTTTCCTCTTCCAGGAAAGCTTTGTCTCTGTCATAATTCCATCCTCCAATCATCTCAAAAATTGCCAAGGTTTGTCAACAATCTAAGATTTTTCTCTACTGGCAAGCTCACACATTTGGCTGCCACAATTTCATGGAAACTGGCAGAAGACATGAGACCCCTGGGTCAGAGACAAAGAGCTTTATTAATTATGGCCCAGCAGCAGTATGAGCTCCAGATTTGCTTCAGTCCCTTTGTCCCACAAATCCCACGGGGAAGGTGCAGAGGTGGGCCCAGGTGAATACTGAACACTGTGGGTTTGTGTCGTAGCTAAGGAACTCTGATCTTAGAAAACCACCAATTTTATAAAGAAGACTGCAACCAAAACTACTGAATCTCTGCCCAGTAGCAGACTCATCTTTGATGTTCTACTCAGGAAATAATTCTACCTTTTCTTCTATCTTCTAAGGGATTTTTTCTTTAGGAACAAGGTTTTGTTTTCCAAGATTTTTGTTATAAAAACATCCTTGAAAAAACAGTCTTGAACAAAATCAGTCATAAGATGTAGAAAAACACCATAAAGAATTGTCCTCCAGAAAAATATTTTTTCATTCCCTTTTCCTAATAAATGCCCTCAAGAATGAGAAGGCAATATAGTAAAAATAACACTATACAATTATTGATTGCAGGAAAAAAGAAAATAATTTTTGTTAAGTTCATAAAAGATGGTCTTTGCTATAATCTGTATTTTGATGTTATGCATTTATTTATACTTTAGGCATGTGTGTTCCCCATAGTTCTAATGTCATTTGTATCTTACTCTGTACTGATAAAAATAATAAAAAGGAAATTTAAAGACACAAGAAGGTTTATTGCACATTTGATAATGATAGTATTGTAGGTAAATGTAAAAATACCAGTGTGAAAATGAAATACAAATATCTGACTATTTCATGAATGTTATAATATATTATATGCAGGATATATGGAGGATAAAAGATAGAAAGATTTAGCATGAAAAAAGAAAGAAAAAAATCTGATATTTACTATGTCTATAAATCTCCAGAAGTTGGATGATTAGCAAAGGTGAAAAAGTCTGATAAATATATATGGAGAAAACGTTTTTTCTTTTTTTGTGTGTCTTTTTTTTTTTTTTTTTTTTGAGATGGAGTCTTGCTCTGTCACCCAGGATGGAGTGCAGTGGCATGATCTTGGCTCA
This sequence comes from Mandrillus leucophaeus, assembly GCF_000951045.1. Lineage (NCBI taxonomy): Eukaryota > Metazoa > Chordata > Mammalia > Primates > Cercopithecidae > Mandrillus > Mandrillus leucophaeus. Next base: position 119,095 of record NW_012103476.1, read on the forward strand.
CTGCAACTTTTGCCTCCCCAGTTCAAGTGATCCTTGTGCCTCAGCCTCCCAAGTAACAGGGATTACAGTCATGTGCCACCACACCTGTCTAATTTTTTGTAGAAAATATATATTTCAAACAAGGCATGCCTTCTCCTCTCTCATTGTGTATAATAAGTAATGCTAATTGTGGAAATTATAGTATGAATGTGAACAGAATACAGCCAGACAATAAAAGAAGAAAGGAAGGAAGGAAGGAAGGAAGGAAGGAAGGAAGGAAGGAAGGAAGAAAAGAAAGAAAGTAGGAAAGAAAGAAAGAGAGAGAAAGAAAGGGAGAGAGAAAGAAAAAGAAAGAGAAAGAAAGAAAGAGAAAGAAAGAAAGGGAGAGAGAAAGAAAGAAAGAAAAAGAAAGGGAGAGAGAAAGAAAGAAAGAGAAAGAGAAAGAAAGAAACAAAGAAAAAGGAAAGAAAGAAAGAAAAGAAAGAAAACAACATTGAAGAATCACATGGGGCATTGAAAAATTAAGTAAAACATTTACAATATGAACTGACCTCTTTCTCCTCACTGTAAGAACCTATGGCATTCACTGGTGGTTTTGCCATCAAAGCTACAAGAGATTCAAGCACCAAGGAAAACTCTATCACCTTTGATGCTCGAGATGTGAATATAGAGGTCTTTTAACCTTTGGCAATTTTGATGTCTGCTTTATAATAAAATCTCAAAGGCTGATAAAGGAAACAAAAGTATATTTGGACTTTGTGCTTGACAAACTCCTGACTGAGAAAATATATTTTGTACTCCAACTAAGATTGTTTGATATACTTACATGCTGAAGTCAACCCCTTCCCCAATTCATCCCGAGTCAAGCAATACTGTTAGCAAATTTTACCTCAGTGCCAAAAACATATCATGAAATGGAGGATTTATCTTCTCTTCTTTTTTCCATCAAGTAATTATCTTGCCTTTGTTTTTGTACCCTCTTCTCTTTCTATATTCTAATAGAATGTGAAAGATTAAAGTACCAGAAACAAAGATACTAGTAATTTTTCTTTTCTTGGAGTGGAGAGTGGGGATTAGCATGCCCACGGGTTTTATTCATCTCATGTACCTCTGAATATAAATGTTAATCCTTGCCTCTGATCTTTCTACAACAATATAAAGCATTTCAAACATTGTTTAATTACAGTGAGAATTCTATGTCTCAGCAATAGATTTTGAAGATAATTAAACTAATTCAAAATGTAACTTTATTTAAATATCAGAGAAAATATGATCATTCCTCCAGCTGCTCTGGGAAGGTAAAATAGTCAGTAGACAGTTAGTATTTATTCAGAGCTTATTTTGTAACAGATAATGTTCTAACAGATACTGTTCAGCAATATAACAATGGACAAAGGAGAGGTTCTGCCTTGAGGAGTTGACATTTGGATAAATTAAGATAATATTTATGATAATATATGACACTAAGTAGGTGTTGAACACACGCTTTATAATTTTCCTGATATGTGGCAAATAATGAAAATTTAGTAACTGAATGTTACATTGTCAAATTAAACAGTCTTATGATTGCACACAATCAATCTTAATTTTAAATAATTCAAATGAATTTTAGGACACTGATTTACTTGTGTTCTAAGAACAATTGGAGGATTAGAAAGAGCAGTTACATGTTTGACAGTATTATATACTGCAAAATTCATTTTAACTAACCGTACCATCTAATAAATATATAAAGGAACGATAAACCATACAATCACAATTATTTTTCACATTAATGGAAACATAAATGTGTGCTAATTGTAATCAGAAATTTCAGCCATGAGTCACTCTCCTTAAAACATCTTTATTGAGATATAGTTTGCATACTATAAGGCTTACTAATTTATAGCATGTAATTCAATGATTATCAGCCTGTTTACAGAATTGCACAACTATCACCATAATGTAATTTTAGAATATTTTCATCACCCCAAAGAAAAACCCAAACTCATTAGCAGCGATAAAAGAAAAACTTCAGCCAAACTGAATTTAATTGAGCAATGAACAGCTCGTGAATTGGGCAGCCTTCTGAGTCAGGACAAGTTGAGACTCCAGCGCAGTCACGTGATGGAAGACTTATGGACAGAAAAAGGAAAGTAACCTACAGAGCACAGAAGTGAGGTGCAGTAACAGCTGAATTGGTTACAGCTTGGTGTTTGCCTTTTTGAACACAGTTTGAACAGTTGGGTACATTTGATTGGCCAAAACTTGGTGATTGGCACAAGTGTAGGCTATGGACTGTTTCTACCTCCTCTTGTTATAGCTCACAACGTACAGAAAATTTTTAGGCTGAACTTAAAATATGTAAGCAGGAAGCTTTAGGTTAAACTTGATTTAACAGCCGTTACACCCCATTCCCTCCATTTTCCCTACTATGTTGGCAACCACTACGTCTCAATGGATTTACCTAATCAATATTTCACAGAAATGGAGTAAATACTATATATGGTCTTTTGTCACTGGTTTCTTTCACTTGTACATAGTTCTTTTTCTTTTTTTTCTTTTTTTTGTAATTATACATTAAGTTCTAGGGTACATGTGCACAACATGCGAGTTTGTTACATATGTGTACATGTGCCATGTTGGTGTGCTGCACCCATTAACTCGTCATTTACATTAGGTGTATCTCCTAATGCTATCCCTCCCCCCTCCCCCCTCCCCACAATAGGCCCCAGTGTGTGATGTTTCCCTTCCTGTGCCCAAGTGATCTCATTGTTCAGTTCCCACCTATGCGTGAGAACATGCAGTGTTTGGTTTTCTGTTCTTGCAATAGTTTGCTGAGCATGATGATTTCCAGCTGCATCCATGTCCCTAAAAAGGACACGAACTCATCCTTTTTTATGGCTGCATAGTATTCCGTGGTGTATGTGTGCCACATTTTCTTAATCCAGTCTGTCACTGATGGACATTTGGGTTGATTCCAAGTCTTTGCTATTGTGAATAGTGCCTCAA
>NW_012103476.1:127979-159138 GCF_000951045.1 Mandrillus leucophaeus
ATATATATATATATGAAAACAATGATGGAGCATTTATTAACTTTCTACTGCCTAGAGTATCTCTGACATATGAGTAAATGGCTATATGAAAACTGTACATTCCTTATTTCATTTGATAGTCACCAAAATTGATTTTAGATGTATTTGTTAATAAATAAAAGAAATGTGAGTTCCTTATTATCCTAAAGTTGAGATTGAACAAATGTGTTTTCCTCCATTCTCTCTTAAAATATGCATTTTAATGTTTTTATGTGATGTGAAGACAAAGAGAATGGGAGAGAAGACCATAACTGAAAGAACAAAACAGATTTCCAAGTGTCTATTTAGAAAATAGAAAGAGGTCTGCTACCTGCTGATTCACATAGCAGAGCAGAGAAAAGCAAAACTTAATTTCCTAAGTGAGAGAAGCTAACAAGAAGAAAGCAGGTTATTACTTTGGAACTTAAAGACTCAAAGGCTAGAGCAAGAATTCACCGGGGAACGCTCAAGACAAATAGGGGAGGATGGCGCCAAAAGCTTTTAAGCAGAAGTGAATGGACGTGTGAGTGAAGAAGAGTTTGGTTCTTCCCCCCACACATTTAGCCTTGTTATACATTTCCTACACTGGAAGAGGATTGGTGTAAAGGCTCATTCCTGAAAGAGTGAATCACAGAAGCTCTGAAATTGGGGACACTTAGCCAACCAAGGGCAGAGTTTAGGCACTATTTTTGCTTATGAATGAAACTCTATAGATTGTGTAGTAAAATAGATTCCATCCCACTTAGGCTCCTAAAAGCTAGCATCCACGTTTCTAAACCCAAAGGAAAAGTTTAGAGTACTGATATTTATAGAAAATGATTGGCTCAAGAGAAAAGATCTACGAACAGGCATCTGTGGTTCTCCAACAAAAGACTTGATTTCTTACCCTCTCACCACATAGTGAAGCTTACAAGCATTTAAAATACCTATCTTCCTGGTTTTCAGTGCTTTGTCTTTAAATATAAACAGAGAACTAAGAATCATCACACACATCAGGAAACCTCTATCATAAAATGCAGCTGCTAAAACAAATAAAACAAAAATGAAGAGAAATGGAAAATGCTCAGAGTTTAAAAAAGCCTCAAAAATTGCACTCCGTTTCTATAAAAGAATGCACTAGAATGCATTACATCAGTAAAACAAAAGTGGAAGGCTGAAAGTAAAAATAATCCTCATAAATCATAGAATACTAGGAAAATTTTTTAAATGATATATTTTATTTATGATTTAAACGCTTTAGGGATTTGAGCAGACCCCATTAGAGCTCTGAACCAATTGAACAATTGATACAAAAGAGTAGCACAGCTATGAAAAACAAATTTACCTGTATTACTGACAATGCTTATGTTGAAGAATGTGACATATACAGATGGACATGTCGCCTTTGTAATGCCAAATGCTAACTGAGACAGAATTACTCTACTCATCACTGTAGCACTGAAAAAAGTAGATTTCTCTGCCCAATGAGGGCTGAGTCTTTTCAAAAAACATTTCTGGCATGAAGGAAAAAAAGCATAGCAAAATCCATGCCCTCTTAAAGAAACTCACCGAGAAAAGCAAAGTAAGGAAAAGAGACTGATGAACTGGTCCAGTTTATTCTTCCAAATCACATGATATGACTCCTGCTGTCTTGGACAGGGGACATAGAGGAGCACAGAGTGCCCAAGAATAAGATATTAGTGTGTATCTTTACACAGAAGAACATCACCCAATGCTCCCTTATGTATCCACCTGGGACCACAGATGGACAGGGTGTATCATTTAACAGCAGACATTTAACATTTGACAGGGAAGCACATCTACCGAATTACTACTATGCCAAAAATGTACTCCATGTTGCATTTCTCACTGCAAATTATGTCCAGATACATTGACCAACATGTCCTTTATGAAGTTGTGCGAAACAAGCAAATGACATCATAAAGATACTGCATAATATACTGCTATCAACATAGCGATTCCACAGATTTGGATATAAACCTCCTCTCATTATAAATTTATATGGAAACATGAAGTTCGAAGATTAAACTCCCTGGCAAGTTAATGTCCTAAGTTAGACACAACCCAGGGTATCAAAGATCAAAACCTAATTCTTGTCTTGTTTTTAAGAGACTGATGAAACTGAAGGCCTAGATTCATCCTCCCCATCTCGTCTTCTGTGAAGTCTCAGCTAGAATGCGATGGTTGGGTGCTGGTTCTTTCAGCAGCTGTGTCGTCCACAGTGTCACAGTGATTCTTTTAAGGCCTCAGAATTTAAATGGTCTCAACTTGCTCATTGTTTAGAATCCAAGCAGCAAATTAGATTTAAAAAAAGTAACGTAGCATTAGCCCTACACACACCAGACTTAGAAAACAAGCCAGTATCAACAATTTAAGGTGGTTATTTCTGGGGAAAAAAAATGCTCTCCAAAGTCAATACTTCCTATTGTAAAAGACTGAAGCAGAAACTTGATTTTATCTGAACAAAGGCAGTTTATGAGGAAAGTACTATTTTTTAGCTTGCCAAGAGGCCAGGCTATGCCAGATGATGAAAGTCCACTTAAAATAAAACTCAATTTCCCATCAAGAAATCAAGTTTTTCACTAATATAATTACTGTTGGCAGTACGTGTGGGAGTATCTTTTCACACTGCCTCTTCTCTCAAAGTGACATTTGTGATATTGCTGCTTTCTGCAAAATTTCAAAATTCATGGTGTGGACAGCCCCAATAAGAGGTTTTATTGCAGGAACTTTTGTTTTCCTTCCAGCATCCTCAGAATCTTTTAACCCCTTCTCTATTTGAGCCCATATTTATGGCTACCTCGTTACTGTACTGATGGTGGGCTTTGTATAGTGACATAATTTCCCTTATCTATTTTAATCTAGAGCATTCAGTTCTGGGACACAGTGGCTGTTTGTTTTTTCTATAGAGTTGTTTAGGGTCTGTAAAAACTGCTTCCAAGGAAAGGTTTTTCTCTTCTCCTAACATTTGTTTCAGCTGCAGAATCAGCCCCAGAAACTTCTTGAAGCTGCCATTGATTCAGACCCTAACAGCCTAACAAGAACCAATTACCTTGCTCTGTGCCTCTCAAGATAGCATCTTTATTCAGCTTCAGGATAAAATAAATATTCTGAGTAAAATATCTTGCTGCCTTTTTTTCTCCAGTAGTTGGACCGTTATTGTAATGGTTTATTTTTCTCTTTCAGGAAAGTTCAGCTATATATTTATATTTCAAGTTAGACTGTTTCATCATTTGGTCAATTTTCTCTATTTTCTAAATTTTTAAGCATTCATGTTTAAATTCTGTAAAATTGTTATTAAATCTGAATTTCTCTTTTTATTTTCTCATTTCCATTATGATTTCTTCTAATACTTTTCAATACTGATATTTGAGGCTGCCGTAGAATTTACCAGGCAAACATATCCTCTCTATTATCAATTTCCTGACTTGGATAATTGCATCCAATAAATATGATCCAATCAATATCCAACATAGGACTGCAGTTGCTATATTTCTCCTTTTTTGATTTACCATTTTCATGCCTCCTATTTGCCTTTGACTAAACATTTCATGGTTTAGAAATTTCAAGGATTTCTCAAGCTGACTCTAAATTCCAAACATTTCTCAAGTACATACCATCAAGTTACAGACTTTGACTGTGTGTATTGTTCCACAATATTTGCATCACTTTAAGACTTGCCATTAACTAAATATTTCCCAATTCTTGCACATGTAGATGAGTTCAAAGTTTTTCAATAATGTATTCGTTACAAGAGAAAATTAACCTGATACCTAGTTTGATGTAGTTGAAAATATTAAGGAGTTTAAATTCTTTGTAGAAAACTTTTGTGTTCAATTGAGAGAGAAACACTGAAAATAAAGAAAATGAGAAATACAGTAATTGTTAACTTAGGGAATCCCAGATTTATCCAACAAAATAAACATAGTCATACATTGTTCAGCTATGCAAAATTATGAATAAAAATTCAGTTTTAGGTTTTTTTTTCCCCCTCCACCTCAGCCTTATTTGCACTGATGAAACATTGTAGGTCTGAGATCTATCTTGCCTCTAAAATTTTGAATTCTGTGTTACACTTCTGATCCATAAGTTCTTTCATGACTTCTCACTTCCTTTCTCCCACTTTACAAAATTTCTGACTTCATTAAGACTCGAGTCCATTGACTTCTCCATTTTCTTTGAGTTAATTATTCATTCATATCTTTTCATTATTTGCCTCTCGTCATACTTGACCTAGGATGCATAAGTTCAACAATTATCTTTACTTTTTCGTGAACATCAACTTTTATCTTTTGTCTTTCTTCCACACTATATCAAAACAACTTCAACCACAAGATTCTAACTGCTCAGTATTCCTACTCTTACCCTGAGCTCCAGGACACTGCTGGAAAATGAAACAAAACAAAAACACATGAAACTGTGCAGAAATATATTAATAAAAATCTAGGCCGGGCACAGTGGCTCACACCAGTAATCCCGGCACTTTGGGAGGACAAGGTGGGCAGATTGCCTGAGGTCAGGAGTTTGAGACCAGCCTGGCTAACATGGTGAAACCCCATCTCTACTGAAAATACAAAAAAATTAGATGGGTGTTGTGGTGCATGCCTGTATTCCTAGCTACTTGAGAGGCTGAGGCAGGAGAATCGCTTCAACCCGGGAGGTGGAGGTTGCAGTGAGCTGAGATCTCACCATTGCACTCCAGCCTGAGTGACAGAGGGAGACTCCACCAAAAAAAAAATATATATATATATATATATATATACATATGTATCTATGTGTGTGTGTGTGTGTGTGTATGTCCTATCATCATGTATGTCAAGTTTACCCAATATTCACATGAATTCGCAGTACCTTCTGTGTCCATTTCCTACTATAACTATTTCAGACCTTCAGCACTCTGTCATCCATCCACTGCCAACACAATGAACTCAAACTCTTGTCACAATTCCTTTGCATCTACAGATGCAATGCATTAATTTCTTGATTTTACCATTTATATATTATCTCAGGTAAAGACGTAGTCCTCCTTTCAGATACCTATTGCCAAATTTGCCAGTTCACCTGCCTTCATTCCATTCTGTGACAATAAATACAATGAATGGTGTGTCTGAGCTTCATTTTTTTTTTTTAAACAGTGTGGTGGTGGTGGTATTTATTCTCCTTGTTTTTAATGTAACTTATTGAATTGTAAGTTTTTTATGATGTAATTTTTTTATTAAGATATCATTCACATACTATAAAAGCTATTATTTTAAAGGATGCAATTCAGTGGTTTCTAGTACATTCATCAACTTGTGTAATCATTATTGCTATCTAATTTAAGAACAATGTTATCACCCCCCAAAAACACTCAATACCCATTAGCAGTCACTTCCCATTTCTTCAATCCCTTCTACTGGCATCCACTGATTTACTTTTTGTCTCTATGAGTTTGCCAGTTCTGATCATCCCATATAACCAAAATCATACCAGCTGTGGCCTCTTGTGTCTGACTTCTCTTATGTTTCAAGATTCACCCATGTTGCAGCATACATCAGTTCTTTCTTCATTCCTTTTTACAGCCAAATAATTTTCTATTCTATGAATATGCCACATTTTATTTATCCATTCATCAGTTGGACATTTCAGTTGTTTACAGTTTTTGGTTATCATGGAATAATGCTACCGTGAACATTTATGTACAAGTTCTGTGAACCTGTGCCTTCAATGTCTTAGGTATATACCTAGGAATAGAATTGCTGGGTCAGATGGGGACTCTATATTTATCCTTTTAAGGAACTGCCAAACTGCTGTCTGTAGTGGCTGCACCATTTTACATTCCCACCAGCAATGTAGGATGGTTCCAATCTGCTCACATCTTCCCCAATACTTCTTCTTTTTTTCATTGTTAATTATAATTTTTAAATAATGTTAATTTTTAACAAGCAGCTTGCAAAATTGTTCGTGATTAACAATCTATCTAGAGGTGGGTATGAATAAGCTCTAAAACATGCTCCATATAGCTTACTGAAGAAAATCCCACCATGTTACTATGTAACAAAGGGCACTGTGATTGACTGGTGATGTCTGCCAAGCCCATAGTTTGTAGGTTACTTTTCACCACCTTTGTCCTCGAGTCTGTATTAGGCTCTGCCAGAGGAGTTGGAATTTAGGGGATCCAAAAGGATTTGGGTTTAGCAGGTACTTCTTATTGAGCATCTCTCATAACTAGCCCCAGCAGTCTCCATTCTGGGAAATGACCATCTCCTCTGTTTATGATCTGGAGTCCTTCATATGTTGCCTTCTATATATTTCATTCCTGCCATCATCTCTCTGTCTTATGATAATGATTTTCCTTCTCCACTAGATCACTCTCTGAAGACCACAGATGTGCTGTATACATTTCTATCTTAAAACAACCTGTTCCCCTGTAGTTCCTCTACCCACTTCTGCCCCATCCTCTCTTGATGTTTTGTTCCTCTTCATTTCTCTGCTCCATTACCTTGTCTATTTCTATTCCACTCTTGGCAAATGGAAGATCACAAACAATATTTAATAATTTGATCTCTCTGCTGATGCAACTCTACTGAAGCTGTTAATAGTATTTTATATGTAGTGACAATATATGCATAAATCCAAATACATTATTTTGAAATATAAATATTAGTACGTAGAACTGATGATTCTTGTGGAATAATTATTCCTTAAAAATTAAGTCTTAAGAGACAGAACAAGATGGCCAAATAGAAGCCTCCAATGATTATCCCCCTTGTGGCAACACCAAATTGAACAACTATCCACACAATAAAGCACTTTCATAGGAGCTGAAAATTAGGTGAATGATTTTTAACATCCCACTAAAGAATGGAACAGAGAAGAAGGTAGGAAAGATAGCCTTGAATTGCCTACACCACACCTTCCTTATCCCCCAGCAATGGAGATGTTCCAGCGATAGAGGATCTCAGAACTGCTGGCAAGTGGAGCTTCTCCTCTGCCCCACAGCTGATTCTGCAATCTGGACCTGACTGATGCCCCAGCAGCCCCAGCTCCCTGGGGGCCCCATGTGCCTGGAGGCATGTGCTTGCATACTACACCACCAGGCCAATTGCTCTGTACTCACGTCACCTGCAGGCCTGAGCAGGTGTGTGCATACACTGTGTATTAAGATATCTCATCTCCTCGCACAATTCTCCATTTTTTTCCATCATGCTTCATGTTATGAGCTGAATTTTCTTTGCTCCAAATTCATATGTTAAAGTTCTAATCTTCAATCCCCCAGAATGTGACTGTCTTTGGAAATCAGGCCTTTGAAAGGGGCATTCAGTTAAAATGAGGTCATATGGGTGGTTCCTAATCCAATCTGACTGGTTTTCTTATAAAAAGAGGGAATTAGGACACAGAAAGATGAATAGATAAGGACAATGTGGTATCTACACACAATGAAGTACTATTCAGTCATAAGAAAAAATAAAATTATGTTATTCATGGCAGCATGGATGATCTTGGAGGGCTTTATGTTAAGTGAAATAAGCCAGGTATAGAAAAATAAATGCTGAATATTCTCACTGATATATGGAAACTAAAAAGTTTGCCTATAGAAGCAGATAATACAATAATGCTCACTAGAGGTTGGAAAGAGTAGAGGGGAGAGACAGATAACCAAAGGTTAGTGGATACAAAAGTACAGCTACATAGGAGGAACAAGTTCTAATGTTCCATAGCGTGGCAGAGTGACTGTAGTTAACAATTTATTCTATATTTTCAAATAGCTGGAAGAAGAAACTGAATATTTCCAACACGAAGAAATGGTAAATGTTTGAGGTGATGGATATGCTAATTACTCTAATTTAATCTTACACACTGTATACAGTGCATCAAAATATCACACTGTACCCTATAAATATGTGTAATAATTATGTGTTAATTAAAAATATTGATAATAACAGCAACAACAAAAAAGAAATGATACCAGGCATGCGTGTGCACAGAGGAGAGACCATTTGAGGACAAAGCAAGGAAGAAATTGATAAGTCAAGGAGAGAGGACTCAGGAGAAACCAAACTTAATGCCAGCTTAGTCTTATACTCCAAAATTGAAAAAAAAAAAAAAATGTATGTGGTTTTTGCCACTCAGTCCAGACTGTTTGGTTATGGCAGCACTAGCAAACTGCATTGAACTTTGTAATGCATTTTACTTAAAACATACATGTTCAAAGATAAAATTAAGAATTTCAAGACAGTGACAGTACAGTAATAAACCAAGAGACCATTAAACCAAACCTTTTGTGAGCAGGGCCCTGTAGGACTGCACAAGTTGCATGCTCACGATGCTAATTCTGACTGCACCAAAGCTATTCTTTGCAGATGGAAATACAGGTTTTCCATCTCTAACCTCAATGGACGTTTTTATTTCTTATCTTAAATAGTATTCTAAAGGTCCGGTCCTTGGCCCTACCTTCAATTTTGTATCTTCCTGCATGTTCCAAACTTGTCCTGTTGCAGCAATTTCCATTTATCTGCTAATTCGATGAAAAATATCTTTCTGCATATCCATGTGCACAATGGACATTTCAATGACATCTCAACATGCTTTAACGTAAAATCTTTTAAAAGGTGAATGTTTGAACCCGGGAGACGGAGCTTGCAGTGAGCTGAGACTGCACCACTGCACTCCAGCCTGGGAGACAGAGCGAGACTCCGTCTCAAAAAAAAGAAAAGAAAAAAAAAAGTGAATGTTAGCAGGTCATGGTCACTCATGCCCATAACCCTAGAGCTTTGGGAGGCCAAGTTTCGAGGGTTGTTTGAGGCCAGGAATTTGAAATCAGCCTGGGAAACATAGCATGACCATGTCTCTACAACATAATTTAAAAAAACCAAATTAGCCAGGCAGGGTTGCACACACATGCATTCCTATCTACACAGGAAGCTGAAGTGGTAGGATCGCTCGAGCCCAGGAATTTCAGGATGTCAAAGTAGCAGTGAATTATGCATATGCCACTGTACTCCAGCCTGGGTTACAGAGCAAGACTTTGTCTTAAAGAAAAGTTATTATTCAAAATATAATATTTTGCTTCTGTTTGCATGAAAATGACTGATTTCTAAATTTCATTTTTAACCACATATTATAGAAGTAGACTGATTTACATACTTTACATGCATTATTCCACTTAGTTTTCACAACAACACTCTAAAGTCCATAAGGCTTTAGTCTCTAAGTTGTAACTTCTTTCTCACAAATACTAAAATCTTATACAAAATGCCCAACTGTCCAAGCCAGACAACGAAGCCACCATCCTGGCCTCATTCTTCCACATTCAACCAGGCATCAAGTTCCATTTTCTACCTATTGCTTCCATCTTAAATCCAACCTTTTATCATTTCCACTTCTACTACTTACTGCTCTTCATCTTTTCTCATCTCAATTACTGCAAAAGCCTAACTTGTCATCTTCAGTTTGAAAGCTATTCCTAAGTTTATATTTATCAAATCCATATCAGAGCTAAGTAAAAAAAAAGTTTTCAGCATAGCATACAAGGTACTTTTTAGTCTTCCTTCTGCTGACTTGTCTAGCGTCATCTTTCACATCAGATTCTCAGGCTTCAACCTGACTTCATGCACCTGTCACGAGCTTGGGCCGCTTTACCTCTGCATATGTTGTATCTTCCCTCATTTGGACCACTGGCTTCTACATCTCACAGCTGACTGGTTAGTTTATATGTCACCTTCTCCAGGCAATATTTCTTAATTATTCTCCCTCCCAAGCCAGAATTTCTGTCTGTTCTTTGTTATCTATAACATGTAGAGAGTGGCAAGATGTTAACAGAAATTGTTTTTTAATGGTTTGGTGGTCTCTGACACCTTTAGGGAAATAACTTTTGTTTATTTATATGCATAACTCTAGATAGAATGTATCTAAATGTTGAGGTCATCAGATTCGAAAACAAAATGTGTGTGTTCAAATCTTAACTATGACACTTAATACCAGTGTATTAAAACAGGTCACATAATTTTAATGTCTTTTTACCTGAGTAACATGGGGAGAGACACTTCACAGGATTATCGTAAATAGTAAATTACTTAGTACCTATAAAACACTTTATAACAGTATCTTGAACAATCTAAGCTCCCTATGATCTTTGATAAAGGAAAAACTTCTGCCGAATTAAATTTAAAGGAGTTTAATTGAACAATGTATGATTCATGAATCGGTCAGTCCCACAGATTCACAGCAGGTTCATGGAGACTCCTGCACAGCCACGTGGTGGAAAAAGATTTATAGACAAAATAAGGGAAATAAGGTACAGAAATCGTCATTGAGGTACAGAAACAGCTGGAGTGGCTACAGGTTGGCCTTTACCTTATTTGAACACAGTTTGAACACTGAGCAGTCTGAGTGGTTGAAGTATAGCCCGCTGCGATTGGCCAAAACTGTTATTGATACAGAGCCATACTCCTAAGTTAGGTTTTCAATTTTGTCTGACTATTAAGCTAGGTTACAGTTCATCCACAGGGACTCAAATATCGAAGTAAGGAGTCCTTCTCAAGCCATATTCGGATTGCTTTAACAATTTTTATACAGACATACCTTGGATATACTACTGGTTCAGATTACTGTTAATAAAGTGAATATTGTAAAAAGTGAATCACACCTTTTTTTTGGTTTTACAGTGCATATAAAAGTTATGTTTACACTATACTGCAATCTATTAAATATGCAATAGCATCATGTTTAAAGAAACAATGCACATGCCTTATATTAAAAAGACCTTATGGCTAAAACTTACTAACATCTGAGGCTTCATTGAGTCATAATCTTTTAGCTGGTGGAAGATCTTGTGCCAATGCAGATGGCTGCTGACTGGCCATGCAGTGGTTGCTGAAGATGGGAATGACTGTGGCAATTTACTAAAATAGGACAACAATAAAGTTAGCTTCATTGATTGACTCTTCATTTTACAAAAGGTTTCTCTGTAGCATGCAGTGCAGTTTGATAGCATTTTCCTCACAAAAGACCTTTCTCCAAATTGAAGTAAGTCATCTGAAGCCCTGTTGCTGTTTTATCAACTAAATATATGTAATACTTGAAATCTTTCATTGTCATTTCAAAAATCTTCATAGTGTATTCACCAGAAGTGGATTTCATCTCAAGAAACCACTTTCTTTCATCATCCATAAGAAGTAACTCCTCATCTCTTCAAGTTTTATTATGAGATTCCAGCAATTTAGTCACTTCCTGAGGCTTCACTTCGAATCCTATTTCTCTTGCTATTTCCACCACATCTGCAGTTCTTTTCTCCCTTGAAGTCTTGAATGTCTCAAATTCAGCCATGAAGTTTGGAATCAACTTTTTCCAAACTCCCATTAATATTGATATTTTGACGTCTTCCCATGAGATGTGAATGTCTTTAATAGTATCTAGAATGGTAAATTATTTTCCAGAAGGTTTTCAATTTGCCCAGGTCTATTGGAAGAATCACTATCTATGGAAGCTACAGCATTACAAAATATATATTTTAAAAAATATGATTTGAAAATTGAAATGACTTCTTGGTTCATGGGATATAGAATGGATGTTGCATTAGCAGGCATAAAAACATTAATCTCCTTGTGCATCTCCATCAGAGCTCCTGAGTTCCCAGATTCATTGTCAATGAGCAGTAACATTTTGAAAACAATATTTTTTACGACGCAGCAGGTCTCAACAGTGAGCTTAAAATATTCAGTTAAACGTGCTGTAAACAGACGTGCTGTCATTCAGGATTTGTTGTTCAATTCTTAGAATATAGTAGAGTAGATTTAGCATAATTTTTCAGGGCCCAAGGATGTTTAGAGTGGTAAATGAGTGTTGGCTTCACCTAAAACTCATCAGCTGCACGAGCCCCTAACAAGAGAATCAGTTTGTCCTTTCAATCGTCGAAGCCAGGCATTGAGTTCTCCTTCGTAGCTATGAAAGTCTTAGTATTTTCTTCCAGTAGGAAAGTGTTCTATCTACATTGAAAGTCTGTTGTTTAGTGTAGTCACTTTCATCAATGATCTTAACTAGATCTTCTGGATAACTTGCTGCAGCTTCTATATCAGCATTTGCTACATTATTTTATACTTTTATGTTATGGAGATGGCTTCTTTACTTAAACCACCTGAATCAAACCCTACTAGCTTCAACCTTTTTTTTTTTTCTGCATCTTTCTTACCTCTCTCAGCCCTTGTAGAATCGAAGAGAGTTAGGGCCTCAGGTAAATGTTGTGACTGGTTTGATCTCTTATCCAGACCACTGAAACTTCCTCTATATCAGCAGTAAGACTGTTTTAGTTTCTTATCACTTGTATGATCACTGGAGTAGCAATTTAATTTCTTTTAAGAACTTTTCCATAACATTCACAACTTGACTCTGTGGTGTAAGAGGATCTTGACTTTGACATGACTTTCTCAATATGCTCAGTCATTTTAAAACATTGATATAAACTTCCTTTTACTTGACTATATAGAGGTTATTACTGGATTCTTAATTGATGTAATTTCAATATTTTTGTGTCATAGTGAAAAGGAAGGCCCAAGTAAAGAGAGAAAGACAGGAGAACAGCAAGTCAGTGGAGCATTAGAATACACACAGTATTTATCAATCAAGTTGGCCATCTTATATCAGAACAGTTCATGGTGCCCCCAAGCAATTATAATAGTAACATCAAAGATGACTGACCATAGATTACTATAAAAAACAAAATAATTATGAAGAAGTTTGAAATATTGTGAGAACTATGAAAACGTGACACAGAGACATAAAGTGAGCATACGTTGTTAGAGAAATGGTGCCAGTTATCTTGGCTCAACACAGGGTTGGCATAAACCTTCAATTTGTAAAAAATGCAGTATCTGTGAAGGACAAGAAAGCAAACCACAATAAAACAAGGTGTGTGTGTGTGTAGACATAGCATATATAGTGTACAATAGAAACTAGGTACTCTATAAGCTCTTGTTAATTAAATGAATATCCCAAAACTCTCAAAGAAAATGACTAGTTTTTATCACAATATTACCTTTAAGTATAAGAACATAAAGTGAGTTGGCATAGTTAGACTTCTGGCAAAATACTGTATAGCTAAACAGAAATTGCAGGATAATTAAGATTATTCATTTAACTTTGGGGAGTAGGAAGCAAAATGTGTAAATATCCATGCTCAATTACAGGAAAATACTATTAGCAAGCAAAAGATAGTGTCTACTCCCTAGGGAGATGTCTGCAGAATAAAATATTTTGTAGTAAATTCTTGATTAGCATATATGTTTGTTCTCTCTCCTAGATTAATTGTTTTCTTGTCATGTTTTTACAAAATGGGAAGTCACATGTAACAAGTCTATAAACAAATATTGAGGGAGAGAAATATTTATTATGGGAATTGCTTCATAAAATTATGGAGGCTGAGAAGTCTCATCATCTGACCTCTGTTCAAGTCTAAAGGACTGAGAACTACAAGAACTACTGCTGTAAGTTCCAAAGTCCCAAGGTCCCTGAACTAGGATGTCCAGTGTCTGAGAGCAGGAAAAGATGGATATCCCAGTTTAAGGAGAGAGAAAGAGAAAATATGCCCTTTTGTTCTGTTTGGGTCCTCAAAGAATTGGAATGCCCAACCACATTGGTGAGTGTGGGTCTTCCTTACTCAGTCTGCTGATTCAAATGTTAACAGATTCTGGAAACATTCTCACAGATGCACACAGTAATAATGTTTTGCCAGCTCTCTGGGCAGCCGTTAGCCCAGTCAAGTTTACATATAAGATTAATAAACCCAGCTTTTTATAATCATCTTAGTATTGAATCAAGGAAATGGTACCAGCTATCTATTACCACAAAAAATAAATAATTTTAAAAATTGGCCCCAACATTTAGTGTTGTAAAAAGATGGCTTTTAAAAGATGACTCACTGGCCCTCAACTGGGACAGCTTTTCACTACCCAACTGGCCTTTAAATCCTTCCAAGAAGCAAGCCTGGTTTGTTCTCTTGAAAACTGGGTAGTTTCTCCAGAGAATGAGCAGAAATGTACAAGGCCTCCTGACACCTAGGCATGAGAGGGGCACACCACACCACCACTCCTGTCAAATTCTATTGGCCAAAGCAAGTGACAAAGCCGAGGCAGATTTAAGAGGTGGTGAAACAAAACCCTCACCTTTTAATAGAAGTTGTTGAAAAGTCATATTTCAAAAGTTATCGGCATAAAGTAGCAAAAAATTTGACATTTTTGCAATCAAGTTTATCAAACAATATTATCCCAGAACATAACAATACATTCAGTTTGCACATTTGCTTACCTTTTGGGAAACAGGTAAGACAGTAGGACAAGGCAGGTGCTTTAAATTGTTTCAATCATTCAGGATTTGGACAGTTTGAATATTTTCTGTATCACTATATTTGATAAATACTCGGATGATTAGAATGGAAATTTTGGGTATAGTAACAAATACTATTTTAATTTAAACTTATATGTAAACCATTTCCCTAAAGCAGTTAGAAGTGTCACCATAAAAGTGAAATGGCTTAAATACACGCATTGACATCTGTCCTAGAGTGATTAGTGTAACTTTATTATAAACCTACTAATTTTGTTATTATATACACCTTTCCAAGGATACATTACATGTTCCTATGTACATTCAAATATTATTTTTAAACTTCCCTTCCAACTATTAAGTAGAAATTTATTTAAGAATCATGATTTTTTTAGAGTAAGTCTACAGGTAATACTTTTATATTATAGATATCGATAACATTTCCTGTACCCTTTCCACGTAACACAAGAACATTATGTTATAGATTGAAAATTCCTGTAAATAATAAGCAGAGCTTTTATACACCAAGTTGTAAAAACTCTACATAAATGTGTTTAGAAATACATTCTATTATAGTATTTTATTGTATATTACTGTTTGGAGGTTTTCAGCTTAAATATTTTTATTTGATGATTAATAAGATCTAGTATTAAATGGTGTTATTTATTAACCATTAAGTTAAATATATGGAGAAATCCACTATGTCTTTTCCTCTAGCCTGTAGGTAACACAGGGCTGCATTTCTAATATTAACTAAGTTACATTATTTTCCATTGAGAAGAGTGCTATCAGACTCACCCATGTTAAATCACTCTTATGTAGAAAAGGCTAACATATAAAGAAAAAACTAGAAAATTTAAAAAAGGATAAAGAAATTTTAAAAAGGATAAAGAAAGAAAAATGAGCAGAATTTAACAGCAGTGCAATAGTAGTCTCTTCCTACCTTTCCTGGGCATCTTCCAATTTTCTGGTGATCTGATAAGCCTTCCAAAACACTTTGCTCATTTCCAGCACTGGACTTTTACACTCAAGACTGCAGACTCGAGGAGTCACACACTCAGCATCTTTTAGCTGTATGTTGTCAAGTTCAGACTACTCAAAGTAATACGTCTTTAAATTAGAATGTGTCAAGTGGTTCTAATAACTGCAGTGAAATATTTTTATTGAAGGATTAATAAGATCTAGTCCTATTAATCGTTAATAAGACAGGAAACACATTTTAATAATTTTCAGATCCCTACGTGCATGACTGATATGGTTTGAATCTGTGTCCCTCCCTAAACCTAATGTCCAGTTGTAATCCTCAATGTTGGAGGTGGGGCCTGATGAGAGGTGATTAGATTGTGGGGTTGGGTTTCTGGTGAATGGTTTAGTATCATCCTCTTGATGGTGTTCTCATGATAGTAAGTTCTCATGAGATCTGGCTGTTTAAAAGTGTGTAGCAGCTCCCCTAGCTTTTTCTTGCTCCTGCTCTAGCCACGTGAGATGCCTTGCTCTGTCGTTGCTTTCCACTATGATTGGTAGCTTCCCGTGGCCTCTCCCAGAAGCAGAAGCCACTGTGCTTCCTGTACAGCCTGCAGAACCGTGAGCCAACTAAACTTATTTTTTTAATATAAATTACCCTGCCTCAGGTATTTCTTGATAGTAGTGCAAGAACGGACTAACACATACGTCTCATGAGAGACACAAAGTAGGTGCTCAGTAAGCATTTGTTGAATAAATGAATACATACATGAGAAGTGGACCCCCTGTAAATTAAATGAATGTGGTTTTCTATATGAAACTCCACTCACCTTGGCAAGCACATATAAAGAAGAATGTTAAAAAGAGTAGTGCTATATCCTCTCTGAGATTTTCTTTTTACACATCTGCTCCCCAGATAGAAATAATTTTCTCATTATAAGAAAGAGCTCTCAATGTCCTCATTTCATGTCATCCCACTAGTCACAGTTCCTTGATAACAGGGATCTTTTTGATTTCTGAAGTGTCTACTGCACTTCTGGGTATGGAGTAGATGTTTAGTAAAACTGTATGGATGGGAAATTGAAACACTCAAATTGCTGTTGCCTAGTTTTTTTTTCATGTATTCAACTCTAGGAGAAATCACTGTTTACAAAATTCTTTCGTCCCTGGTTGTTGAATTAGTAGGTGCCAAAAGTTTTATTTTATAATCCTCTTGAGCTATTTTGGCAAAAAACATATCAAGTATGTGTGTCATATATCTTAGTCCAGTCATCAGTTACATAGAGGCCTGGTCACCAAACTAAGACATAGACAAGCTCATTTGATTATTTTACTTCTCATTACCTTTAAAAAAGAGCAGAGGATACATATCTGATGTGCATGGATCTTGTGTATCCTTGAATCTTGCAAAGTTTCATAGCCCCAGTGGCCACTCTGAATGAAAAAGCATTTTAGAAACCTGGCACCATAAACATTCATCTGCCAGGATATGATGATATCTTGCCATGTCATTAAAAATCACTTTCTATTAGAATTTTCCCATTTAAATTCCTCATTTTGAGTGCCATCATCTTCTTTCCTTTTCCACAAAAATGTGCACGTTTTCAATGTTTGCATGATCTTTTTACTTCCTCTACCCTGAACTTTAGTCTTCTAGGTTAACAATCTAAGTGTGTGATGTTTGTAAGTGTCTGTCTTCGTTTCTTGAGGATACAGTTCCCAAGAGTCTGCACTCTACTTGTGTTTTGTTGCAAGAGGGGTTTGATGTTTGCTGAGCGAATAAGAGGTTGAAACGTGTTTTGACTCATAGATCTTCATCCCAAGTATTCAATTCTATTTCAAATAAAATGGAAGCCTGCTCTGGAGGTCCTGAGATTAGAGCATAACAGATCCACATCAGGAATGCTAGATATTAGATCAGTTATTATACTTCTTCATATATTATTTCTATCATTTAGATTGTTTAAATAAGAATACTTCTTTGTAGATGTATCGAGATTGTTTAGATAAGAATCATTTTGTGTCAATCACCTTTATATTAATATATTTATTGAAATAATTCATAGGGAATAATTAAAGTAATGGTAAATGAAAGAAAATACTCATTGCAAAGTGCTCACATTTTCAGTGAGAGATACTAAGAATTGATTTAGGCCTTAATAACTACATAAAGAATGAATACAGCGAAGATATACATACACACAAATAAGTGTAAAAACTTTCCTAATAAAAGAGGCAAACTACTTAATGTTACAAGTGAAATATTTAAAGACATTTTGTGCACATTGAAAACAAAGGGACAGTTTACCCAGGATTATGGAACATTTTTCTATTGAACTTATAAAACTTTCCTCCTGGCTACTGTTAATATTAAAGTTGATAAAATCTTGAAGAGTTCTTTGGAGACTCATTTGACAGAAAGTAGAAAATGCATAGTTTCCAAATGCTCATACCACATTGCTCTATGAATGATGAAACATAATTTTAAGCCTCTTTCCTAAGAACCGTGTTTTCAGCAAATGTATTATTTGAAGTACAATGAGTCAGTGTGAAGTTGCTTGAAAAGTAGTTGTTATCTAATAACCTCCTGTCAAAAACTCAGATTGAAATTTGCTTGTAGAGAAATAAAAAATATGGCAATTTTGATGATCTATTTTTTAACCCTAGAAGTTACACTCAGCCTGTGTAATAAAACATTCTGCAACTAAGACTATTTGGTATCAGAAAATTAATTACTTTAAGAGCACGTACAAATTGAGGAAAAAGAAAAAAAAATTGGTGTCATTCAATTCTAAGTATTAAAGAAGGTTTTAATGGAGACATTACAAATTAGGAGCATACAAATCTACTTTTTAAGAAACAAAAGGGCAAGGCAGTGTCTCATGTGTGCAATCCCAGCAGTCTGTGGGGCTGAGGCAGAAGGATCACTTGAGGCCAGGAGTTCGAGGCCAACCTGGACAACCTAGTGAAACTCCAACTCTACTAAAAATACAAAAATTAGCCTGGCGTGATGGCACACACCTATGGTCCTAGCTATGTGGGAGTCTGAGGCATGAGAATCGCTTGAACCCGGGAGGTGAAGGCTGCAGTGAGCCAAGATCTCACTACGTCACCCCAGTCTGGGTGACAGAGCAAGATTCTAACTCGAAAAAAAGACAAACAATTTTTTTCACAAGCGCCATTAAAAAAAGTGATCCAGAAGGACTAGTTACTTAAAAAAAAAAATGTTGAAGGTAGAAGGTTCAGAAGAGTATTGAGATTCATAGAAACAAAATAAGGAGTTAGTGGCACTGAAAGCATAAACAAATATAAAGAAGTCCTGAGCCAGAGACAAACTGGGCTTTCTAAGATTTTAAATGTTTAATACCTTCACTTATACATTTAAAATCTAAAATAATACAATTTATTCACATGAGAATAAATTACTTTGATAGTCAGTGTTTTCTTTTCAAATATAATTTCATAGAATAATAGATGATAAAAATTATTTTGAGCACTTATTGTCACTATATAAAGATGTCAGGATTGACTAGATCCCCCTTAATTCCATTTCTTTTACTGGTCTAACAGGAAGATTTCAGGGGAAATGTAAGAAGACTATATATCCCCGTCTCCTTTGCGATGTAGTTGGATACTGATCAGTTCCAGTACTTCAGATAAGGGTAAAGTTTCCTACACTAATTCCAGTTAAATCTATCTCTGACCTTTAAAATCTCCTAAAAATCGTGAGCTCTCTCCTTCTCTCCAGTCCTCCTGGGCTTTAAGGAGGGCCAGATTATTGCACACAACTTATCACTTTGAGAGAGTTAGTACTTTGAGGGAAACTCTTCAGGAGAGAAATCTAATGTAACCTGTTGACTGAGAAACAAATAGGCAAGGTATTTGTGCCAATATCTTAGGTGATTTGTTCCAGCAGCAGACAAGTGCTATCCTAATAGACAAGTGTTATCCTCACTATTTAGCAATCATGTTTACATGACATGTCTCCTGGCATAAGATGAAATTATGAAAAACCTAGTATCGCCTCTAGATATTTTTGTCTGACAGTAACCATGGGACTATTTTCATGTTTCTCTTTTTTGATATTTTTAATTCTCCTGAGAGTATGTATTAAGAATGAGTGATTCTGCAGTCATAGATAATCAGCTTTTAATCATAATTTCATTGTCAAGGTGAAAAGAGGAGGATTTTCTTCTCTCCTTCCCCGCTTTTAGCTAAGTGATTAAAAACCATCAGTGTCAAAATCTATTGGAAGTAACGGAGTCATCAGAATAATACTCTTGGTACATTCATTTCAGTGTCATATTTCTATCACTTTAAATTATAAATGAAAAGTCATCAGAAAATTTATCTCATGCCTCCAACTAACAGTTATGTGAACTTCATAAAGACTTCATTAGGCAACATAATTGCAAGAAGTATTGTAGGTATTAAGATACATATTCCTCAGTGGCCCTAACTGTTATACGTAGATGTTAAATATAAAAATTTAAGTCCAATTCAATTGTACCATATCCCACAGCAATAATTTATTACATTTACAATGGTTAGTCATGGGAGGTATTATCCATATAAATAACTCAGTTCTGCTTAATTTTTGTAAATAATGGAATATTATTTGAAGTGCCAAGAGAATTGCACTTATAAAATAATCAGAATAAATTTGTACTTTTAATTATTCATGTCTCACAAATAGTCTGCTATATTCTTAACTTTTCTGACCTAGCACAAAGTGATTTCTCTCTGCTAATATCTACACACACACACACATAGACACACACAGTCTTTCAGACCATCTCATTTAATCTTAACAGTAAAGATTCAAGCTAGGTGTGGTTATATGTTTTATAAACAGGAAAAATGGGACACAGAGTATTAAAAGTCTTATACAACTGACTATCAGAGCAAGATTTTAACTGAAGATGTCTGAGTCCTGAGCACTTCATCACTAAGCTAATGTTTTATCTTAAGATATCTTGTGTTTCCATTTGTAGCATCAGGAAACCTAAATTTTAGTAGATGTTTCTCCAACTGTATGATATCAGATAACATATTTATGTTTTCATGACCCAATTTCCTCAAAGAAACTGTTTAGATAGTTGTACAAGGGATATCTGACTAATGAATGACTTGATTAATGAATTTTAATTTATAACTATCAATGTGTTTCTTTTTGACAATCTCTTTATTTTTGAGATAAAATACATGTGGAGTCTCCACAAAGAAAGTAGAGAAGATCAAATTGTACACACGTGTATGTGGATATAATCTACAAAAGTATACAAGCAAAATTAATTATTACTGAATTTTACAGGTAAAAAATCAAGTTTAAATCAAGGATCACATACTCAGTAGGAAACAGAAATTTAGATGCCTGAAGGGTAGTTAGAAGCTGAGAAATGTATTTCTAGAGTTCACATTCTTAACTATTATGCTATTCTAGATCTTAAATAAGACTGTTTTTTTAAAAAAAAATTGCTTTAGCTTGAATTTGCAGTTATTTAAGATAAAGGAACAGCAATAGAGATAAAATGACCACTCTCATTACTGAAAATGTTGTAAGTGGAGAAATGAACTTTGATGCACAGCACAAATGGACTGTCATTATGATGATGTTTTGAACACCAAAATAGACATTTGTATCCACTTTGTCACAGGCAGCACTAAAGCACCTCAGACCTTTCACATGAAAGCATGCCTGGTAAATCCTACAGTGTGAGATGCAATGTACAGTGTGGAGTGCATACTTACAAAGGACAACTGGTACCTGAAGGCAAAAAGAGAAGAGAAGGGCTGAGCTCTTCATGCTGAATTTCTACCCCCAAATATGTCACATGGAGTGGGAAAGGCCAGGATTGCAGCTCCAATAGCGATCACTGCACATTGAAAGTAGAGGTAACAGAGAAGACTGATCCTCCCTACATTCCTTTATGGAATACAAGGAAGTACAGGAAGACAGTTTGAAAATAACTGAAAAATATGACAATAAAAATTCATGCTGGTATTTTAATAATATGTTTAATTTTTGATATTATACACTTACAGAGCATTGCAAAAATAGTATTAGATCGGTGCAAAAGTAATTGCAGTTTTGCCATCACTTTCAGTGGCCAAAACTGCAATTACTTTTGCACAAACATAATACAAAGGATTCTGAATACTCTACACCCAGCTTCCCTTAATATTACAATCTTAACTAATCTTAATTCAATTGCCACAGCTAAAAAACTATCAATGTTACATATTATTAGATAAATAACAGATTTCATTTGGGTTCTCTAGTGTTTTCAGTAATGTCCTTTTTTTTTTTTTCTTGAGTTGGAGTCTCGCTCTGTCTCCCAGGCTGGAGTGCAGTGGCGCGATCTCAGCTCACTGCAAGCTCCGCCTCCCGGGTTCCCGCCATTCTCCTGCCTCAGCCTCCCGAGTAGCTGGGACTACAGGCGCCGCCATCACACTGGGGTAATTTTTTGTATTTTTAGTAGATTTGGGGTTTCAACGTGTTAGCCAGGATGGTCTCGATTTCCTGACCTTGTGATCCACCCCCCTCGGCCTCCGAAAGTGCTGGGATTACAGGCGTGAGCCACCACGCCTGGCCACTGATGTCCTTTTATGGGTTCAAGATTTAGTTCTGGATCCCACTTAGCATTAAATTGTCATGGTTCCTTCATCTTTATTCCATCTGTTACAGTTCTTCAGTTTTTCCCTGACTGATAATGGGTACTCAAATAGCACATAATAGACGATAGTAGGTATATCCTACAAATACCATATCCTAGGAAAATTAAAATACATAATGCATTAGATGTAACTGGAATGTAGTAGACAGTAATTGGCATAATGCTCAAATAATGGTTAATATATCAATATTATTACATAAAAATATACATATAAACTTTAAATTTGCTGCAATCTAGTTTCTCTTTCAGCCTTTTCTCATCTCGTCCATTATACACACTTCATCCTGTGTCGTTTTGGCAAATAATCCTGATGATTTTGTGTCTATTCATGTTCTTTGCTTCTCCAATGTTCTAATTATTACTGAGGCCATGTCATCTAGGTATCATTAGATGCAATATACAATGTCTTAATTTAAAATTTATATTCTGAGGTTACTTATTGATGTGACTCGGCTGTGTCCCCATCCAAATCTCATCTTGAATTTAGTTCCCATAATCCCCCGGTATCGTGGGAGGAACCCAGTGGGAGGTCCTTGAATCATGGGGGCGGTTACTTCCATACTCTTCTCGTGATAGCGAGTTCTCAAGAGATCCGATGGTTTTATAAAGGTCTTTTCCCCGTCTTCGCTCTGCACTTCTCTTTGCTGATACCATGTGAAAAATGATGTGTTTGCTTCCCCTTCCACCATCATTGTAAGTTTCCTGAGGCTGCCCCAGACATGCTGAACTGTGAATCAATTAAACCTCTTTCTTTTATAAATTACCCAATCTCAGGTATGTCTTCATGAGTAACATGAGAACAGGGGAATACACTTATTTTCACAGGTGTGCTTTTTCTATGTAATTTCAGGATTGTTTTTGCTGCTTCTTATTTTGTGCAGTTCTATAGTTTTTAAGATGTCTTTTCATTTTATTTATTTATTAGTGCTTTGTTTTGTTCCAGATGTTTTCCTCTATCATTGGTGAACAAACTGAGCTCTCTGCAAATTCAGAAGGATTTTGAATTTCCCATGATGCCAATTCTGTCTTTTAAATGATACTAATTTTCGTTTCCAAAATGTCATGTGTATAAGACGAGGACAGAAAGAACATTTTCCTGTTTTAATCCTCTGACATTTTAGAATTATTATTCTTTTAGAGTGGCTAACATTAATTACCCTAAAACACTCAGTATATATATCTTTAAGTCAAATGCATATTTTCTTTACATACTAATAGGGTTTTCAAACCCTCAGATTCTAGCTAGTATACCTATTTTACTACTATTCACAAGGGGTAGCATAGTTTCCTATCATTATTATTTGGTATACATATATGAAGATAAAGAAAAATAATGAAGAGGAGAAGAAAGAGAAGGCAAAAGGGTAAGGGAGAAGGGAGGAGGATTGAGGAAGAAGAATGGAAACAGGGGAGAAGAACAGGAAGAGAAGAAAAACAGACAACTATTCCCCTACGTGCTGTGATACTATAACTTGTTTTGTCTTTTGTCTCACACATAATAGTTTTGTGTGGTAGCACATCCTAAAATATAATATACTCAGCAAAGCTTAGTCTCTCTAGTTCAATCAGCTTTTTGTTCCCCTGCTGTTTTGTCTCTGTGTATATCGAGAGGCATACAGGAAGCTTGTGGGATTAGAGGGAAAGTTCATTATTCTGATCTGGTAAGCAGTAGTACCCATTTCAGTGAGGGAAGAGTCTGCAATTTTGTGTGTTATGTTAATCATGTCATTGAGTAGGAGACTAACAGTAAAGAAAGAGTGGCACAATGTCTTATATTTTTCCAAATAATTTCTGTTTCATAATTGAAATTTGGAGTAAGTGTTAGTAGATGATGTATAAGGTGTCTGTCAATCCGACTTTGTGCTAGAGATGGCTAGTAGCTGGTCAAATGTTTGTTCATTGCTTTCACAATGTAGAGTTATTATGTAAGTCAGTTATGGGGTCAAAAGTGACAATTTCTAGCCCATCTTGTGTTTTCTGAGGTCCATGTGACTGGGCAGAAATTTTGTGTTGTACTTCCACCATTGGCTTCTAATAATCCTTTGGGTATTATATGAGAGAGAAATAGAATTTTACCTATATTCAAAGAATTGTGTTTTTTTTTCCTAAAATAATATAAGATCAGGAATAAAATATTTTCAGAGCTATATATCATAAAAGTATTTTGTTTTCAGTATTATAAAATTTCTCCACACTAAGTAAATAAACATTGAACTGGAGCAGATAAAAGCTGTGTAACCAAAAGGTCCAGTTACTTGGTTCTGTGGTAATAGTCTTGAGCAGATGGACCAGGAAGAGCTGACCACGCTCTGCTGAGCTGGACAAATAACATCAAGTAATCTCCTTGAACCCTACTCTTGTTGGTTTAGACCGCCAATTCTTATGGTATTCTTTGACCATCACGTCTTGGCTTAAGAAAAACATGAACCGAATATTCTCATCCATTCCAAGTCACATCCATTTTGAGAAAGAGAGCAAGATTATGAGATTCTTTTGATCTGGGATGAGAAAAAAGAGATTAGGATGAAGGTAATTGGTGCAAACATTGTCTTTATCTCCCAAATTAATGAGCTTTATGCTCTTTACTCCTTTTTTAAAACATATAGCATTAAAGTATATTTCATAATTAAATAGACTAAGAAGATTGACAAGTACATATAGTTTAGTATATCAGCAAGGCTATCTATTAATAATACAACATTCTGAAATCACTTCCTTAGAGTTAAAAAAAATCCTCATGTTACTATACATATGAAGCAACAAAATTTAAAATGTATACAAGGAACTTGAGATAAACTTTTTCTGTCTGTTCATTACAGATATACCAAACACAACAAAAGAATATAAAGAACCTAAATAATACAATTGATAGTGACGATGCATGCAGAGAATATGTATATATTTCAAACACAAAATACAATATTTTCAAACATTACTGAAAAGTTTATACACATAAACATATACAACCATACACAAGCACACATACACAAAACAACACTACACTTGTAAACTAGGCTATAAAACAAACAGCAATAACCCATGTAAAAATTGTAGGGTCCACCTGTTAAAAAAAGTGCTAGTGATTTAAAGTAGATGGTTTTTATATAAACATAAAAAATCAATAATATCTTGTGAGTATGGATATTGAGAACTATTGCATATGTCAAACTATTGCCTATTGCAGTATTTACGTATATGTTTACATATATTCACATGAATAAAACATGTATTGTCAATGTACATGTAAATATACAGAGTTGGACAGTAATTTATTTGAATGGTAACAGTTTTCTTTTTTCATTACATCTAGGTAACCCATTACTGCCTGATCAGTCTCTCCAGAAATATCAGTGAATGAATAGAATCAATGTTTCTTTCCTATGCCTTTAAAAAACTGCATTTTTACAACCTATATAAAATCCTCATTCACACGATAAATGCTGGTAAATTAGCCTGTATACTTTCTTGTACTCAAAACTTCTGTACAGTTCAAACACAAAGGGAAAAATGTTTTCTTATATAAGAAAACTAAATAAAAAACAAGAACTAGTTAGAATGATTGAATACAATTACATGTATTCAGTCTCTCCATATGAGAATATATAAAATATGCTTCATCAAGAAACAAATTTTCAATGTATATGACTGATTTTTTACAATTCTTAATACTTGTTTCTTTCTAATACCTTTGAAGTTAGGGGCACAAAGAGGATTAGAGGAATAGATATTGTTTTGTATTTCACTAGAATATTCTCCAATTTTTTAAAAAAGCAAAAGCATCCTCATTATAATCAATCAATATATAGATATATAAAAAATTTGTACACTCTTACCACACAATTGTACTCGCTGTTATATAAACAATGAAAGGAAGTCAGTATGTATCTCTTTTGTTTTTATAGACGTGTATATAGTCATATAGAGGTTTTTTGGTAATTTTGTTGTTTGGTTGTTAACATTTATTTCCATACCAATGCATGTTATATAACTGCTCTGCAACTTGAATTTTTTGCTTCACTTGGAGACAATAACAGCACAATAAAAACATATCATAATTAATCAAATAGTCACTATGGATGAGTATTAACATTGTTCATATTGCTTAACTATAGCAAATATTTCAGTAGTAAACATTCATATATCTTTATTACTGATTTTTTATTTCTGTGAGATAGTTCACTGGATAAAATATTCAAATAAAAGGAAAATCATTTTATAAATATTCTCAATGTGTAACTAGCTTGAGATTTTTGAGAAAGATTGTTGGAAAATAAAATTGGCAGGTCCAAATCTTGTAGGAGATTACAGTCCAAAGTAAAGAATTTGCTTTATCCTAGGTGCACAGAAAGTTCTCTGGGAGGTTTTAGGCAATGAGGTGACGAGAATGAATGTCTTTACCAAGATCCTCATGGTGGTTGTAAAAAGAAGTCCCCAAAAAGTTAATAATCTCCTCACAATTATGGTGAACATTTTATGTTGAACTGAACATTTTTAATGATCTCTTACACCTATCGCAACATATCTATTATTACATCAATGTCAGTATTCCACTCACTTTATTTTGTTACCTAATTGATTCTTTTTATTAGAATTTCAGGTTCTTGTATCACTGAGCCATTGCATGGTACAGCATATGGTGTGATGCTTAGTAAACATCAGCTTGGTAAATGTTGATCTATGGACACCTATAAAATAAAACAAGACTGTGATGTCAAATTGTTAGAAAGTTAATTGAACTTCAATATTGACTAAGTAAAATTGGGTGGGATATAAGACCTTTTTGAGTAACTAACTTTTTCTTTAAGATTTTTATGAGCAGATGAGACATATTTGGGAAGATGGAGAATAAGGCTTTTGGCTTAGAGAAGACCTAATATAATAGATAAAGGAGATAACAAGCCTGGCACAGAAAAACAAAAATGCACATTTGTCCTAACCGCAAATGCTGTGAGGTGGTTTAACAAAAGCAGAATTACTTCCTCTCCAGACATCTTCTGCCAATCTCAGTAAATAGCACAAAAATATAGTTAAGTGATCAAATCAAAATTATAAGATTCCTTCTTCTTCTTTTTTTTTCATTTTTTCAGCTCCCACACAAATAGGTAATATTAACTCACTCAGTTCTCTGTGACACGATTGTTAGCACAGTAGTACAAACCATCACCTTCTCTCATCTGGACTGCTCAACACTGCCATCTGAGGGCTTCCTGCTGCTGTCATTTTCCCTTCAATTCATTCTGTCTCCTGCCCTGGCTCTCTTGCTGCCTGATAAATCTAACCTTATTGGCTCTTATATGAGGTGGAATTTGTTTCTCTTGTCTATAAGTTGACTTTTAATTTGTCATTAGCTTAAAATATCTTTTTTAAACATAGTTTTATTTAATTTCAAGTAATCAAATCCATCAATCATTTTTCTTATGGTTTTTAAAACTTTACATCTTATTTGGGGTAGGCATTCCACATCCCAGGATTGAAAAAAATAAATAAAAAAGATTAACCTCTTAAAATTTTTAGCCTCTTATGACTTGCTTTTAAAAAACATTTTTGTTGAGGTATAATTTTAATATTATAAAATTCATCTATTCTATGTGTATAATTCAGTGATTTTTTTTTTTATTAAACTTACAGTTTTGCCACTGTTACCACAATTCAGTATTAGAGGATTTCCATCATTTCAAAAGTTCCCTCAGAAGGAATTATAGTCAATCTCAGTTTCTACCCCCAAATCCCACTAGTTTGTGTTCAGACAGTGTAAATGTTTCTTTTAGGGATGTTTCATATAAATGGAGTCATAAAATACACAACCTTGGTGTCTAACTTAATGTTTCTGTGCTCTAAATCAGTAGATCATTTGTTTAGATTACTGAATAGAATTCACTGTTTGTATAAACTGCATTTTGTTTATTAATTTACTAGCTGATGGATATTTGGATTCCTTTTACTTTTTGGCATTATGAACAACGTTGCTATGAACAGTTGCGTACAAGTGTTTTTTGTTTTCTTGATTAGATGCCTAAAGCAGAACAAGTGGGTCATATGGCAGGTTTATGTTTAACTTGCAGTGGAACGATCACCGCTCACTGCAACCTCGGCCTCCTGGGCTCAGGTGATCCTCCCAAGTAGCTGTGGTTACAGGCGTGCGCCGCCATGCCCAGCTAATTTTTGTATTTTGTGCAGAGACAGGGTTTTGCCATGTTGCCCAGGCTGGTCTCAAATTCCTGATATCAAGCAATCCACCCGCCTCGCCCTTCCAAACTTTGGGGATTATGGGTGTGATCCACCCTGCCTTGCATTTAGCTTCTTTAGAAACTGCCAAACCATTTTCCAAAGTGTGTGTATCACTTTACATTCCCACTTGCCAGCATATGAAGATTCCACTTCCTCCACATTCTTGTATAAACTTTTCTCTTTTTGATAAAAGTTGTTTTAGTAAGAGTGAGGTAATATCTCACTATGGTTTTATTTTTCATTTCCTTAATAACTGATGATATTAAGTATATATTTTCATGTGCTGTTTAGATATTTTTATATATTATTTGGTGAAATGTCTAATTAAATATGTCATCCATTTTAATTGGATATTTGTTTCCTCCTATTGCATTGAGTTCTTTTTAATATTCTGAATATAAGCCCTTTCTTGAGATGAGATTTTCAGATATTTTCTCTTGCCCTGTGGTTTGCCTTTTAATTGTATTAGTTATGTCATTTGAAATACACAGGTTTTAATATTGAAAAAGTCTCAATTATCTTGCTATATGTTGTGTTTTTTTTATGGTTTCTGTTTTTGGCATCGTATCTAAGGGACACTTTGCCTGACAAAATGTCTCAAATATTTTCTTTTGTGTTTTCTTCTAGGAGTTTTAGAACTTCAGGATTTGCAGATTTGATTTCAGATCTAAGATCTACTATTCACTTGGAATATCTTTTTATGTGTAATGTGAGGTAAGAACACTTTTTTTTTTTTTTTGCATGTGGGTATTCAGCTGTCCCAGCACCATTTGATGGAAAGACTAATTTTCCACATTGATTTGCCTTAATATCTATGTCAAACAGCAATTGACAATGAATGTAAAAATTTCTTTCTGAATTTTCAATTCTGTCATATTGATCTATATGTACACCTTTATCCCAGTAACATATTGTCTTGACTTTTGTAGTTTCATAGTAAAATTTGAAATTTGGAAGTGTAACTGCAAACTTCATTTTCTTTTTCAAAATATTTTTGTCAATTATGAATCCTCTACATTTCTGTGTAAATTTTAGGATAAGCTTGTAATTTTCTGCAGTAATCTGTTGTGGCCATGTGATAGAGTTTGTGAGGAATTTATAGATCAATTTGAATAATATTACTGTTTTAACAATATTGATTATTTCAATTCATATGTATGAAATAGATCTACATTTATTTAGATTTTCTTTAATTTATCTTATTAGTATTTTATAATTTTCAATGTTAAAGACTTGTATTTTTTGGTAAGTGTATTCTTAAGTGTTTTATTTTTGGAAATCTATTTTGAATTGAATTATTTATTTAATTTCAAGTTCATTGCTAGTATATAGAGTTTCTTTTTTAAACTCAATATATTCTTCTTGAATAAATATTTACATAGAAGTCAGTGTGTTATAGGAATAAACAGAGTTTCTGGTCAGGCAGATATACTATGTCATTATTATCTATAAAACGTTGATGAAGTTATAGTTATAGTATTTGGGCCTTTTATACTATGTCCATTAGAGTATAAGAAAAATCTCTGTCTTGCAAGGGTTCAATAACTCCTTTGTGGAACACTTTATTAAATATTTTTCCTTCTTTTTAATCAGCAGCTGTGTTATTAAAATTATTTTCTATATGTTCTGATATTAAAAATGTCTTAAGTATTTTCAGTTCCTATAATAAATGTTCATAACTTGTATATATCATTCCAAATTAGTTAAGATAAATTCTATTTTTAATAATAAATATGTAGATATTATAAATTAATATAGTTTATAAATATGTAAAAGTATATCTATATCTAAATTATATAAACATACATGTATATATATATATATACACACATAATATATGAACAAGACCTCAGAAGTTGAGAGTGGTTATAAATTCTGATGAAAAAACTTTCCTTTGAACTGAACACAAAAGCATATACAGGAAGAGAGCAAGACAAAGTCATAATGTCAGTGTCATCACAGAGAGTAAAATAGTACTGGTTTTAATTAGTCAGGAAACAAGAGAGGCATTTTGTGTAATTGGCATTTAGGCATTGAGTATTCATAGGTTCAGTTTTGTCTTTATAAGATTCTGTATTTATTATTCTTGTTCACCTTTATTACTATAGAGGTGGAAAGGGTGTCATGCTCTTCTTCACCCATCATAAGGGTCACAGCCAACGCTCCTATTAAAAAAGACAAGCTAATAAGAGCAAAGTGTAACAAGTTGATTTTATCAAAGCCTTCAGAAATGAAGACCCAAAGATGCAGAAAAAAACCTCTAAAATATTTTTATGCTTAGGTTTGATGAAGAATGAACAGCAATGTGGAAATATGATTGGACAAAAGGGTATGATCTAATGGCAGGAGACTGACGGGGGAACTCCAGCATTTCCGGTCTGTTCAGATTCTTTTTGGACTCTTTATGTAGCATTCCTTCCTCCTGAATATGGGGTAGGACTCCTCTGGAATTAGAGTATTCAAGAGAGAGGAGAGAGAGTGTGGTCTTTCTTGGTCTTATGGCTTGATTTTAGGGAGAACTGTTCTAGTTTCTATGACCTGTTGATACGGTCTCGCTCTGTGCCCCAACCAAATGTCAGTTGAAATTGTAATTCTCCTGTGTCAAGAAAGGGAGACCTGTAATCCCCTTGTGTAGAGGGAGAAAAGTGATTGGATTATGGGGTGGTTTCCCCAAGCCGTTATCGTAATAGTGAGTGAGATTCACGAGGTCTAAAGGTTTTAAAACTAGCAAGTTGTCCTGTGCTTGCACTTCTCTTCTCTCCTCCACCTTGTGAAATAGGTGCCTGCTTCCCCTTCACCTTCAGCCATAGTGTAAGTTTCCTGAGGTCTCACCAGCCACGCTGAACTGTGAGTCAATTACACCTCTTTTCTTCATAAATTACCCAGTCTGGGGTATTCTTTGTAGCCCTGTGAAAATGGACTAATACACCTATCTTGGGGAAGAGGAATTCTACTTTCTATGACATGATTTTGGG
>NW_012103476.1:159188-162685 GCF_000951045.1 Mandrillus leucophaeus
TCAGATTCTTTTTGGACTCTTTATGTAGCATTCCTTCCTCCTGAATATGGGGTAGGACTCCTCTGGAATTAGAGTATTCAAGAGAGAGGAGAGAGAGTGTGGTCTTTCTTGGTCTTATGGCTTGATTTTAGGGAGAACGGTTCTAGTTTCTATGACCTGTTGATACGGTCTGGCTCTGTGCCCCAACCAAATGTCAGTTGAAATTGTAATTCTCCTGTGTCAAGAAAGGGAGACCTGTAATCCCCTTGTGTAGAGGGAGAAAAGTGATTGGATTATGGGGTGGTTTCCCCAAGCCGTTATCGTAATAGTGAGTGAGATTCACGAGGTCTAAAGGTTTTAAAACTGGCAGGTTGTCCTGTGCTCGCACTTCTCTTCTCTCCTCCACCTTGTGAAGTAGGTGCCTGCTTCCCCTTCACCTTCAGCCATAGTGTAAGTTTCCTGAGGTCTCACCAGCCACGCTGAACTGTGAGTCAATTACACCTCTTTTCTTCATAAATTACCCAGTCTGGGGTATTCTTTGTAGCCCTGTGAAAATGGACTAATACACCTATCTTGGGGAAGAGGAATTCTACTTTCTATGACATGATTTTGGGAAGATATAGGGATGACAAACATGAAGATGAGAGAAGGTCAAAAAGACCTTGCTTCTGAGGTTCTTCCAGTCTCTTTCAGTTCAACGTGCTCAGCATGTCAAAGTGCCATACTTTGCGGTATTGTGTTCTGAGCCCCGACGTTGCTTGTGTACATTAACAAATAAATGATTGATAAATAATGAATAATAAGATTAAGTTTTAAGTAAATTTACTCATTGGATAAAACATAATTTACCATGTGAATTTCTCTATGTTCCCCTCATGCCTTATTGTATTAAAGCAGGAATTGGCCATAAATAAATTTGTTATAGTGGTAGAAATAAAACATCAGTAGATTGTAGCTTTCTAGAACTTTGTGCATTAAACTAATTTCTACAACCTCTAAATTTAACTAGTTATTTTAACTGGACAGAAAATCTAAATGAAATTGATGTGACATTTGCATGTAAATAAGATGAGAAGCATTTGTTAATTTTTGCATTTTTAGACATTATAGGTAGAAAAAATGAGTACTCTTTTTACTCAAAGTGGAAATATCCTATAGTCTTATGAAATTTTTCATATCTCTGTAATTGTTAACATTAATTAACTTTACTTAGACATAATCAATTCTTTCGTTTAGGTAAAAATGCTCAGTAGAAACATTTATTTCATTAGCATATTTTTTCCCAAAAATTTTACCAGAGGGAATTTAGAAGGTTAATATCCGGTACTAAACAAACAAACAAACAGTAGCCATCTTGACACAGTTTTGTCCATTACAGTGTGAGCCATGAAATAATATTTTGACTTATTTACTACTATAATACCCTTGAGAATCCATCAGCAAAAAAGAATCGAGTGCCCTGTTTTCTCAGGAATTTGAGCTTGGTGGAGCTCATGCATCTGTACTCATCCTCTCATGCTAAGGGAGTAATTACAAGTGTTCAAGCCAAATCCATAAATCATGATGTGGTGAGAACTCTGGTTTCTTTTGATGTCCTCCTTAAGTGAATGCAATCTCAGTGGCAGTTGATATCCCCTAAACTGTTCTTGCAAATGGTTATTACATTTGAACTTAGAAGCAATTTGTATTCTCTGATGGGCTTTTGTCTTTGAAATGCCCTTCCCCTTATAATCCAAATGGAATGTCAATGTTGAACCTTTTGTTCAGTTACATTCAGGAAAAGAAACAAAAATGATTGTATATTTTATAGTGCTTTTCAAGTGCATTTCCAGAATACTTGCACACACAGAAACACACACCGCATATGTTTGAGCAGGTAGGTTCTACATAAATCAGTTTTAGATTTTTTTTTTCAGTATCACCTTTTGCTTAGTTTGCTGTCCAATATTAACTTTTTCTGCATCTGGCCTTTTTGTATATCTGCTTATTTCTTATATTTCTTTTTCATGTCTCTAAGAGTATGGTTCTGAACAAAAACTAAAAAAAAAATCAGAGAAAATTAATTTCTCAGAAATAGTATAGTTTAGAGGCATTATAGCTTATATGAACTCTGAAGTAAAGCACACTTTTGCTCAAAACCCAGCCCTCCTACTGAGCAGATGTATGAGCCTACCATTCAAAATTGCAATACATGTAAATTATTATTGTGTTAAATGATTAATTGGACATTTGTTTTAAAATAATTCTGGGCAGAATAATATAAGGTTTGATTAATCAGAAGGGAAAAAATAACCACATGTTGAAGATGATTTGCATGTATCATTTAGCATTCCTGACAAACAAATCACCTGGAAGAAATATTTTCATAAGAAAATCCTTTCCTCCTTTTGATGAAGTATTAAATACATATTTTTAATGTATTCCAGTTAAGTGATGTAAACATTTTGCTAAAATAAGCTTATACAGTACACCAGTAATCTCCTGCTCTTTTTCAGCTCAAATACTCATATTGAGGTAAAAATAAATATATAATATTAAACAATGTGCTTCAATATTTCCCATAATTAGATGACATAAAAATATGTATGAACCGTATTTCTCAAACATAAGTCACACCTTTGTTATTCTGTGCTCCTTTTCCTTAAACTGTCCCTGTGAATTTGTGCTTCATCACTAAGGCTAAAGAAAAATGTTTAAGAATTGATAACTTCTCCGAGATATTTGTACCTTAACTACAGAAACATAAGAGATAAAACTGTGGTTAAAAGGAATGAAACAATAATGACAAAATCATAATTATAGGAACATATTCTTATTACAAACATTTCCTGGGCATCATATTATGATGCTCTTTGTACATTGTCTTTTTTAACCAATAGCCAATAAGTTGTCTAATGACCACCACATACAGGTCAGAAAAAGGAAAGGCACATATGTTAAATAATTTGCTGGCAGTCATATAGGAAATGATTGCAAAGCTGGGACGTAAATTCATGCTTTCTTTGTCACATCGGTGTGAATTGATACTTAATATGGTTCCTGACACTTAAATTCTATTAATTTCTTGTCCATCTTCAGTAATACATAATGGGAGCCCAAAATACAGATGTTTAATCTGTTACTGGTATTATTAGGAAGTAGCTACGTAAGTAAATATTCAGGTAGGACAGGGCAACCTAGGTATTTAGGAGGAAGAAAGAAGACGGACAAAAAATAGAGTAAAGAATAAGCAAGCAGTTAAGATGTAGAGGTGTTAGTAAGGTAGGAAGAAGGAAACAGATTTCAAGTACTATATATAAATTCTTAAAACATGCAATTTACACAGTTTACCATTGAGTCCTACTTTATATACAAGAATGAACTGCAAAGCCATCAAAGCTTTGTTAACCCTACCATTGGGTTATATATTAAAATCACTTCTAGTTGAGTCTTGAGTGATCAAAAATAAGACCCAGTCTCCAAAATTTAGGTGAACTTTTATAGGATTGCTTCAATATTATTCCTGTTTGCTGAAAAGG
>NW_012103476.1:162735-185966 GCF_000951045.1 Mandrillus leucophaeus
GGGCAACCTAGGTATTTAGGAGGAAGAAAGAAGACGGACAAAAAATAGAGTAAAGAATAAGCAAGCAGTTAAGATGTAGAGGTGTTAGTAAGGTAGGAAGAAGGAAACAGATTTCAAGTACTATATATAAATTCTTAAAACATGCAATTTACACAGTTTACCATTGAGTCCTACTTTATATACAAGAATGAACTGCAAAGCCATCAAAGCTTTGTTAACCCTACCATTGGGTTATATATTAAAATCACTTCTAGTTGAGTCTTGAGTGATCAAAAATAAGACCCAGTCTCCAAAATTTAGGTGAACTTTTATAGGATTGCTTCAATATTATTCCTGTTTGCTGAAAAGGTAATAATACTGAAAAAAATAAAATCATGGAACCATACTAAAATGATGATAAAAATTCAAATAATAACTTTGAACACTTCATCCATTGGTTATAACTTACCATAGGCAAAACATCTGTGATGCTGTGAAAAGTGCTGATGAAGTTTATTACATTAGGAAGGAAATAAGAATAATTATTTAAAAAATAGGATTACAGAAAAACATTCCAAATTATTTTGTTTGTATAAAACAACTGGTGATTAACCACACCTCAGCAATTATGTGCTAAGCAATGGTTACCTGCATCTCTATAAAAATTAATTCTCCTCCAAAATGCTTAAAATATTCCTACAGAGCAACCATCATCAGCATATTCTAGACATTTTCTAAATTGAAAATTGCCTAGAAAATGGTCAGGTCTTTTTAATACTTTTTATTACCGATAAGTTTTTAATACATCAGTATGTAAAGAGGACCAGCAAGACAACCACCCAGGGTGTTACGACCTTTGTCTTTTCTGGCCACATTCATCTCATTCACGTTTTATACAAGAATGAATGGTTCCATGGAACATACTTAGGAAAACCATACTTAAACTATAATGCCCTAAAAAGCTTGATTTGTTTGACTTCTTTATTTGGTCTACAAATAAAATTGTTAAACACCAACATGGTATTTGGTAAGAGATTGTAATTATGTGTGTCTTGGAAATAAGGACTTTTAGACTGGGATTCATTCATTCCCAAGTGGATATTGGCTATGCAGCTTCCACACTTTAAAATAAATTTGAAGCTTGTATATCCTTAGTGCAGCTTACTCTAGACACATTGTAAGAGACAATTCATTTGCAATGTTATATGTATTTTGTAGCATTCAGTATTAATAATAAACTAAAGGGCCCGATGAAGCCGTCCTCTGCTAGGAATCATGCATATCTAAAGTGTTGAAAATTAAACTCTCCGTAGTATAATTAAGAAACATGTATAGCCAAGAGGAAAGGTAAAAGTAAAAAGATGATTACTACTCTCAACTCTGTAACTTCTTACTATGTCATAGTGAGTAAATCATGTAAATATTCAGAAGTTACTTTATGTTTCATAATGTGTGGATTATAATACCTATTCACCTTAATTATGGCTGACTTAACCTACAGAATTTCTACTTAGGCAGTTTATGTGAAAGGATGAATTTATTTATTAAATAAATATTGCACAATGTGCTGGAGAGATAAAGATGAATAAGACCAAATCCTGCCCTCAAAGAATTTGTTAAAGGTACCCTTAAGACTCATAGAGTTTAATGAAAAAAGAAAAAGAGTCAATTACTATATTATGTGCTTAATGGAGCAATGGAGATCATGGAAGGATTTGAGGGAGCGTAAGAGAAGTACCTGAACTTTGGCCTCAATTATATACCTAGGGAATGATGACTCTGAAATACACCATTTAAACCTAGATCTTGTTTGTTTCCTGAACTGAAAACCTGAATATCCAACTTCTTCCTATATCAGTTCTTTTCGATTTCTCACAGGCATCTCAGATGAACGGATCTATAATTGAACTAATCTATCCTTGCAACAACTACACTTAGTGGCTCCTCTATTTTTTCTTGTCACTGTAAATACAATTCACATTCAGACAGGTATTCAATTTCTTGTCTAGTTATCCAACTGCTTCCAGAGCCAATCTTTATTTGACCTTCTCAATTTAGCCACACTGGACTTCCTTTAGCCCTCTAATGTGTTCTTCCTCGCCACACTTCTCACTCTCATTCCGTGCCCTCCTAGGGTAAAGGTTTCATCAACTATAACGAGGCATACTGGAGTGGTGTCAGAGTTTGAAAGGGTTTAATAAAGACAAAGTAGAAGCTGTCAATGAAGAAGGAGAGGTTACAAGTACTACCTACAGAAAGAAAGGTCTGTGTTTAGAAAAATTAAAGGGAAACATTGGTGTTGTAATACTAGGAGGCTATGACATGCTTTTTAGGATGATATCACAGAAGTCTGAAATGGAGAATAGCACTTTTAGGGTACTTCTCTTCCTCCTAGTCTTCACATTTAAATAAGTCAAAAGCTGATAGAGTCTTTCTCCGTAATGTTTCCCTATCAGTTCCTTTGGTTTCACTCTCAGAATAGCTATCATGGTTCTGACCCTTTACCATTTATTTCCTTAAAAAAATCTCTCTCTCTCTGTCTCTCTTTCTTTCTGTGTGTGTGTCTGTGTGTGTGTGAAAACACTACTTTTGCTTTCTACAAGATGCTCTGGGTTACTTTGTGCCTTCCTTGTTCCTGAGTCTGCCATCTCTTCATGAACCTGGTTTCTTTGTTAGAGAGTGGTATTAAATACCAAGATCTGTGGCACTACGTGTGCTCATTGCTGTTGTGGTGCCATTGCTTACAGTCCTACTGAGCAGACATCAGATAAATATATGTGTGTATATTAACCCATGTATATACAATATCTACAAATGTGTCTATATGTAACCATCTGTATCCGTATTAAGGTAAACATGAGTGAATAGCAATGCATCCAATTCTGATCCATTGCTACAAGGATCTTTCTAGCCTTGTCCCCTTGTTTATTTGTAGCTTCCTCTCCAGCTGTGAGAAATATGGCTGCCATCATCGGTCATTCATTTAACTGATGTCTAGTGGTATCAGAATTGTTAAACAGTATGTCCATAGGAAACAACATTATCAATGTGAATACAGTGCTTACGTAAAATTTTTTGAACTTTTAATCTTCAAAATTTTACTCATTTTCAATGATCGATAAAATTGTTTTATAGATTTGTAATATAGCTAGGTTTTTTTTTTTACATGTTTTGCATTCTCTCCTCCCATCTTCTGAACTCTTGAAGGATTTCTTAAAATGTTTGAACATTAGGTTTATTATTTTCCCTGTAAAGGTTTATGAATTTTGACAAATGAATAGCATCATGTTTCCACTATTACATTATTTACAGAATAGTTTCACTTTCCTAAAAATTCCTCTGTGCTTTACCTATTCAACTCTCCTTTTCTGCCTCCCAAAGCCTTGGCAACCACTGATTTCTTTATTGTCTATAATGTTCCCTTTTTCAGAATATCCTATCATTGGAATCATAAAGTATATAGCTTCTTCAGATTGTCTTCTTTCACTTAGCAATATGCATTTAAGATTCATTCTGTTTTTATACCTTGATATCTCATTTATTTTTATCACTGAATAATATCCTACATATAGATATACCAAGTGTGTTTAGTCATTCACCTCTAGAAGGGTATCTTTCTTTTTTCCAGTTTTTGGTGAGACTAAAGGGCTAGAAACATTCATGCATAAGTGTTTTGTGAGCATGTTTTATTTATTTATTTATTCTAAGATGGAATTTCGCTCTTGTTGCTCAGG
Source organism: Mandrillus leucophaeus (assembly GCF_000951045.1). NCBI lineage: Eukaryota > Metazoa > Chordata > Mammalia > Primates > Cercopithecidae > Mandrillus > Mandrillus leucophaeus. Next base: position 166,449 of record NW_012103476.1, read on the forward strand.
CTGGAGTGCAATGGTGCGAACTTGGCTCATTGCAACCTCTACTTCCTGGGTTCAAGTGATTCTGTTGCCTCAGCCTCCCGAGTAGCTGGGATTACAGGCTTGCACCACCATACCTGACTAATTTGTATTTTTAGTAGAGACGGGATTTCTTCATGTTGGTCAAGCTGGTCTTGAACTCCCCACCTCAGGTGATCCACCTGCCTCGACCTCCCAAAGTACTGGGATTACAGATGTGAGCCACCATGCCCGGCCTGTGAACATGTTTTCAATTCAGTTCGTTGAACACCTAGATATACAATTGCTGGGTCATATTAAGAAGCTATGTTTCAAAGCTGTATAAAACGTCTTCTAAAATGGCTATACCATTCTTTATTCCCAAATGCAATGAGTGTTGTTTTTGCTCTGTACCCTTTCTAGTGTTTGCTATGTTCAGCCTTTTATTTTATTGTTGTCATTGTTTTTATTATTATTATTTTCACCCATCTAGTAGGTTTCTAGTGATATCTCATTTCTGTTTTAATTTGCAATTTTTGTGATGCCAAATGATAATGAGCTGCTTTTCATATGCTTATTTTCCATCTGTGTGTCTTATTTGGTGAGGTGTCATTTCAGAACCTTTGCCCATTTTTTGATTGTGTTATTTGTTTTCTTATTGTTGAGTTTTAGCAGTTCTTTGTATACTTTTGGATACAAAACCTTTATCAGATATATGGTTTTCAAATATTTTTCTCAATCTCTGACTTGTCCTTTTGTTTTGTTTATGGTACCACCTCAAGACTGTGAGGACCCAGGAGTTTCTTGTGTTCCTGACAATCCATACTCAGCCTCCAGCAATTCATCAAAATTACCATTAAGTTTTCCTACCAGTTTATAGCTCCAATAGCTTCTGCTCTAGGTAAGTTGCCTTGTCTAAAATAAAGTTGTCTGAGGTCAGATTGATGTTACCTTTTTTTTTTTTTGTCATTAACCCCTATAGCATGTGAACTCTAATGATTATACATATATTCCTTGGTTAACCAAACACTGAGTGTCTTCTAATGGACCCAACTCAAGAGATTCCCATTCCTGCACTTACAGTAATATCTCATAATGTATTTACACTTCCTAAAAATGTAAGTATTAGAATGTAAACCAAAACATAGAATAAATATTCATAAGTCCGTGCTGATATAAATACCATTATAAATAAATAATTCACCAAATAATGATACAAAAATACAAATCTCCCATTTAAAAAAAAGAATTCCAAACAAATTATATAGATATTCCCCCATCAAGGATGTGGCCTATAACCCCCCATTCCTTAAGAGTGGATGACACACAAGTGAATTCCTTCCAAATACTATAGGATGCAATGGGGCTGGGGGCCAGAAAAATTACAGTAGAGGAACCTGATAAACTCTACTTCAACCAGTTGTCCAAGACTAATAGAATGCTGGTGGTATGATAGTGTATTCTCTAATATGATGTGATACAAGTGGTACTTCTTTGTTTCTGTGGTTTTCCTCCCAAGAACCTCAGTCTAATCATGAGAAACCTCAGTCTAATCATGAGAAAATAATCAGACAGATTCTAACTGGGAGGCATTCTATAAAATGTCTGACCAATACTCTCAAACTGTCAATATCCTGATACACAAGAAAACTCTGATAAACAATCATAGTCAAGAGGAGCCTAGGAACATATGATGACTCAATATAGTGTAATACTCTGTATGTAATCCTGCAAGAGAAAAAGAGAGATTAGATAAAAACTAAAGAAATCTGAAAAAAGCCTACAGACTACATAATAATGTACCAATTTTGGCTCAATGATCTTGACACATGTGCCATACTATTTGTAAGACATTAATAATAGGAGAAAATGGGTATGGAGTGTATGGAAATTTTCTATACGCAATCTTGCTGTATTTCAGTAAATCTAAAACTGTTTTAACAATTTTTTAAAGTTTATTTACCGAAATTAATGACACATAAGGTAGAGATGAGGGTAAGGAATAAAAACAAAAGGAATTAAGGTAGAGACAGGCTTGTCTGGTAAACATAATTTATGCCATGATTTGGAACATACCTGCATGAGTTGGGACACAATATTTACTTGATTAAGTCTAGCAATGATAAATATGTAATTAGTTCTAAGACTAACCGCCCCAAACAAAAACTAAACAGAACAGAACAAAATTCTTCAGAAAAAGAACAAAAATACATTCTATTAGCAACTGAGCAAAAGCCTCCATCCATTTTCTTAAAGTAAAAAATAGACATTAAGCCTCATAATAATTTATATATACATGCTAAACAAATACATTTTTGTACTATTATTTGGCTGTTCATATAAACACAGGCACATGCATTTAAGCAATCACAATTAAGAATTTTTATTTCACTTTTAAAGTGGAAAATCTTGATCTCATTTCCTGATTGTGTGATGGTTAATATTAAGTATCAACTTGATTGGATGCGAAGTATTGTTTCTGGGTGTGTCTGTGAGGGCATTGTCAGAAAAGATTAACATTTGAGTCAGTGGATTGGGAGTGGAAGAACCACCCACAATGTGGGTGGGCATTATCTCATCAGCTGCCAGCGAGGCTAGAGAAAGCAGAGGGAAGAAGTTGGAAGAGGCTGGCTTGCTGAGTCTTCCAGCTTTCATCTTTCTCTTGTGCTGGATGCTTCCTGCCCTTGAACATCAGACTCCAGGTTCTTCGGCCTTTGGACTCTTGGACATACACCAGTGATTTGCCAGGGACTTTTGGGCCTTCAGCCACAGACTGAAGACTGCACTGTTGGGTTTTGTACTTTTAATGCTTTGGGTCTTGGACTGAGTCCCTACTGGTTTCCTACCTCCTCAGCTTGCAGACGGCCTATCATGGGACTTGTGATTGAATGAGCCAATTCTCCCTCATAAACTCCCTTTTATGTCTACATATAGCCTATTAGTTCTGCCCCTTTGGAGAACCCTAACACACGTTGTAGATGTAAAATGTCAGATGATACAAGACATTGTAAAAGAGAAAGTAAATGTTCAATTGCGTACCCGACCCAGACCACCACCCAACCCAATCCTTAAGAAATAGCAAATTTTAGAAATATGATCCACCAGAATTAATTTATGTGCTTATATTTTAGGATAACAAAGAAGCTAAAAGCAATCATTTTCTACATTCTTTTGCCTGCTAATATTTTACCTATCTCTAAAGGATTCTGTCTGGTCCATACACAGACACCACTTTCATTTAACATTTTAATACTTTTGTCTTAATCATTTAAACTTTTAATTACATAAATATACTATAATGTATTTAAGTTATCTCCTTAAAAGGGATATTTAATTTTCCATATCTTATTCATTGTATACTACTGGTTTTTATATTCATTAACATACGTTTTGTACTTTATCAACATTTCCCTGAAAGCAAAAAAGATCTAAGACCATAGTATTTTATTTGAAGGGAAAACAACTTTCTGTCTAAAAAGTGCCTTTCCTCAACCTTGTTAAGACCACATTTCACTGTTTATTCAGTTCTCAATCTTTTTCAATAAAAATGTTAAAAAATTATATATCAGTGTTTCATGCATTTTCTTTTTTCAGATAAAGTTAAGAAAAACCATATTCCTTTAGATTCTTCACTAACAATATACATTATATGTATACACACATATATACATAGATACATATGTACACACATATATATTTTCTTTGGCTAAAGGTTAGAAATGATTCAAATTATCAGTTCTGTGAATAGACAAATATTAAGATATTTATAATATTTTCATAATTACTTAAAATGAAATACCCAGATAAATAGGCTGTGATGTTAATGGCAGAGGTATAGCTTTAAAAGTGTCACTTTACTATAAATAATTTTTAGGTACAGGCAGATCTGAAGGGCCTGAAAACTCTTACGGCTTGTAAACACAAATCACAGGCTCTGGCCGAGGGTACAAGTAGTAAAATCTGTAACAGTTGATCCATTGATTCTGCCCACTCAGCTGGAAATCAATTCTTTGTAAGTGAACGTGGCTCTGAATTTATGTAGGAGCCTGAAGCCCTCAAGGCACAGAAGTCACTCTGCTGCAAGGCCTATTTGAGGGTGACATTATCTGGCAAGCAAGTTTGTTAGTATGGTTTTTTTAAAATGATAGTTAATACACTTGACCTTCACTCCCTTTTTCTCAAAATGGCAAGTTTTAAAATTATCTGCAAAACAGAAAATGATTCTCAGCCAAGAAAAGTGTACATTGATCTACGGATGAGCTGGATACCAAATGTGTGCAATATGTCATGTGGGAAGTATTTTCAGAAATTAGAAAGCAGCATAAAAATGAACTCAAAATGGAAAAGTTCACCAAAAATGCCAACCAGAACTCACATGTTTTCTAACGTCCAAGTATCAAAAGCAAAACAAACAAAAAAACTAAGCTTCTAATTAGGAGAAAAAAAGCAGCAGCAAAATTATTTTTACATTATAAGCGCCACCTAATATATTGTCACAGTATTTTTACAAATATCCGGTTTGCATTTCTCAAAAATAAAAAACAAACTCTATTAGGATGCATATATGCTATATAATAACATCGTTTACCTTGAGTTTATAAATTCAAAACAGAAAATTGTTCTTTAAAATTCCCTTAATTCAGTTCTTGTTTAATTGGTTTTTTTTTTTTTTTGAGACGGAGTCTCGCTCTGTAGCCCAGACTGGAGTGCAGTGACGCAATCTCGGCTCACTGCAAGCTCCGCCTCCCGGCTTCCCGCCATTCTCTTGCCTCAGCCTCCCGAGTAGCTGGGACTACAGGCGCCCGCCACCTTGCCCGGCTAATTTTTTTTTGTATTTTTAGTAGAGATGGGGCTTCACCGTGTTAGCCAGGATGGTCTCCATCTCCTGACCTCATGATCCGCCCGTCCCGGCCTCCCAAAGTGCTGGGATTACAGGCTTGAGCCACCACGCCCAGCCTTAATTGGTTTTAACAAAGCTACATTTTGTAATAAATCCAACAATTCATCTTTATTTTATATGGACTAAAATATAATGGTTAAATATGGTGACTTTAGTCTTTAAATTATTAATCCCACCTGTAACAATCATAATACTTTCTTACGTCATTCATATTAATGGTCATAGCTTTCTCTTTGAGTAACCATGTATCAATATAGGAAGCATCTCACAATTTGTTTCTATTTATGTCTCATTCACACTAAATTAACATCGTGCGTACCAGTCTCCCAAGGGAAAGAGGAAAAACATTCTCAGCAGATTTGAAAGTTAGTTATTTGGCACTGTGTTCTAAAAGCTTTGCTGACTTTTTGACGTATGCCAGCCCATGTGTAGCTAATGCAGAATCCTGCTAGGTAATGCTACCTCCATCCTTCTTTCACTTAAAAACAAGTGGGCTTGAAAACATTTCACTAGTGGAGTATATAGCACATCAAGGATTGGGCTCTTTGCTTCTCAACAATATATTTTCAAAAATCTAAAACACAGAAGGGATTGAACCTAAGATATGTTTTTTAATATGTCATAAGAACGAGTAAGTTTGCTATGTCATAACATTTCTATAGAAAAATAGACAAAAGCCCAAAACGAAAAGGAGAAGATGTATTTAAATATCTTCAATGTGATTCATTTCAAAACTTAAAGAAGGTCATGGTACTAAGGGAGAGAAGCAATGTCCAGTCTTGCCTAAAGAACACGATTATGAAAGGACCATTCAATTTTCCTCTCACATAAAATGTGATAGGTACGTTGGGAGTAGGTATTCATTTCTGTTTGATGTGTGAACTTACTCAAAAAAGGTGTCAAATACAAAGCACTGGTGTCCAATAATACTACTATTTGGTTATCCCTTAAATTATATTTTGAAATATACAAGAATATAGTATGTTCCATTTTATATTATTTCTTACCTATACTATTAGTTGAAATTTAATTTTTATTTTAAAATTTTTAATTATTTTTGTGGGTACATAGCAGGTGCATATATTTATGTGGTACATGAGATATTTTGATACAGCCATGCTATGTATCATACTCACATCAGGATCAATGTGGTATCCATAACTTTAGCAATTTATCCTTTGTGTTACAAAGAATCCAATTATATGCTTTTGGTTATTTTCAGATGTACAATTAAATTGTTACTGACTATAGTCACCCAGTTTTCCTATCAAATACTAGATCTTATTCATTATTTCTAATTTTTTTGTACCCATTAACCTTAGCCAATACCCCACATCCCCTCATCAACTACCCTTCCAAGCTTCTGGTAACCATCATTCTATCACCATGAATTTAATTTTTTTAATGTTTAGCTCCCACAAATAAGTAAGAACATGTAAAGTTTATTTTTCTGTGCCTGGATTATTGTGTTAGGAACATGTTTTAACTATAAAGCTTTTACATGATGCAGTATAAAAAGAACCTATTAATTAATTCTGTTCTTGACAAGATGGACGATTCTTTCTAAAAAATATCATATGTAAATAAAAATGTCTGAACATTGATAAAATAATGAATCCTTCTATCACAACACAAAAGTAGAATTATTGTATTTATATCTTTAAGATACACATTTTATAGGTTAAAAATTTTATTTTCTTTACAAATCATTCCTTGCTTCTTAACAGCCCCGTCTTTCTCTTTGTTTATTGTATTTTAATCTTTACTATTGCTTTTAATTAGGTGACTAAGAGATCTGAATTCTAAAAGAATTTAGATTTAAAAGATATTTCAGCTCCAAAATATGAAAGCATTTTGTTTAAATCTTAATTGCATCTTTTAATTTAATATTCAATTATAATTCTATTATAAGGTCAAATTGAGTAGAGATTGTCTAACTTTATTAACATCGGCATAATTACTAAAAGGATAAAATTTTCAGAGGTCATCTGACTCTTGTTCAGGATCATTTCTTATTGATTGACCAGGAAATGGAACAGTTTGAGGTTTTCCTCTAATTATTTAAAGCCATCTTCACTTATCTCATTACATATTTATAATGTTTCAAATTAATGAAGATGATTATATCTTTATAAAGTTTGCTAGACAGGATTAAGCCTTCACTATAAAAAAAAACTGCTGCAATTTCTTCAAAACATTACCTAATAGAAAGTGTAGCCACTGATTTGGAAATTTTGCATGTAAATAAGGCATCATCTGTTAATAATTTTAGTAATAATTTAGAACAGTATATATACTTATGCTCAGAGTTCCATAAATCACATATAGTGGTTTTCTGGGAAGTAATATGGTGCTATATAATATGAAGATATTCTTACTCTTACGCAAAATTCAATATTAAAGCTTCTACTCAAGAAGTTTACACTTTCCATAGGTGCAAGTGTAGTTATACATTTGCATATTTAGTTTGCATTGGAAATTACAGGGATCATTTTAAAGAAGTCGTGTTGGATTAATTTTTATGCAGTTGTACTTTTTGCAAATAAAATTTTATTAATAATACCAAATGGTGCTTTTGTTGTTTGTTTTTAAGTGGCAAAATCCCCGGCCAACCTGCTATGGTGGCTCCTAATGTATTTCCTAATGTACACGGCTCTTTGGAATGCGGGGCTAGAGGTCATTTAAATGAAATTACATATAGAAACATACGTAAAGCACTTCACTTAATTAGAAAGCATTATAAAAGACATGTTCAAGCATTATTAAAGGAATTCCATTTCTGGATAAATAAGAATTTTAGTGAAATCGAATCGTATTCACATATACTGCCTGCTTGTTTCTGCTTTATTATCTTCTAACAAATAGAACCCATGTAAAAATATTGTATCTTAGTTAAATATTTGAAGGTCAATGTCAAACTTAGTTTTACTTTGACCAAACAGTACATTTTACATATGACTATGTAATGAAGTATTTTTCTGAAATTCTCAGAAAGAGAAGTACTGTGAGTAAAAGTGTAACTTCTGTGACCACGAAATAAATTTTGTTTTATGATAGTTTTTATTGAATATGACTACAGCTAATGAAGTATTCATAAAATTATAGGTTTGGGAAAGACCTTGAGAATGCAATTACTCTATCTCCTTTCCTGATCACTTTAAGACACTTTATTATTCCACTTCATTCTGAGAACTACAGGGAAGACAATTTTATAAAATCTTTCAGTTATAATACATTTCAAGTCTTTTAAAGCAACGTGACAGTTCTCTTTTTTCAGAGGTCTGCTGCTTTGAACTATGTTTTATCTTTTAAAAGTGGCTGAAGATAATAATGTGTACCTACTAAAGTAGAATTTTCTTTCTGCCCTACATTTACCTTTTACTTTTTTATTTATGATGAAAATACACATTCAAAAGGTAATCCTCCTCTTGAATATTTTTTCTCCTTTCATCTTCGTACCAATAATGTCATCTCTTAAATGATTCTTCTACCATTAAATAGATAATTTCATTTTTTTTTTAATGTCAGAGCCTTTTGCAAGCCTCTATGATGATTTTTAGCTGGAATAGATGTTGATTCAAATTATTACTATAAGTTTCAAGGCCTTTTCACAGAATGATGTGTTAAAGGCAGTATCTTAAGAAAAATGTAGATGATCCAAGAGTTGATGCATAAGAACTAGTAGTTATGTAAGCCGTAGTGTTCATAGAAACCAGAGTGCCTTTAATGATCCAGAAAAAATCTGTAATTGTTAATATTAGTATCTCATATTCCAAGGCACAACCTGACACAGAAGAGACTCATAGATTTTTTTTTTTTTTCTTTTAAGAGACAGGGTCTTGCACCAACACCCAGGCTGCAGTGCAGCAGCATGATCATAGTTCACTGCAACCCTGAACGGGGTCTCACTTGTGTTATCTAGGTAGGCCTTGAACTCCTGGCCAAAAGTTATCTTCTGGACTTGGCCTCCAAAAGCTCTGGAATTGCAGGCATGAGGCACCATGCTCGGCCAGGAACTCAGAATTGATTGATGTCCATGTCTATAATTTTTGTCAAAACTGAAATCCAGAGATGAAGTACTTCCATTCAAAAGGGAGTACAAAGCAAAAACACATACATTTCTCCCCATATGCATAAAATAATAAAACTTCATTGTGACTTTCTTATCACTCTTAAAACAGAAGTTTCTAACATATACTTTACTCGAAACTCTATCTAGATTTCTATTTTGTTCCCTGTTCTTTGCTACTCTATGCCCGTATTTCATCAATGATTATGTGCTGCCATTATTTTCATTTGATCACTTTGAGGACACGAACTTAGATTTTTCTTTTAATTTTAATGTTTAATTTACAAGTCGTGAAAAAAAAGTACTTCTAGTTATGATTATAAAGAAAAATGAGAAAAGCAGGTAGCATGGATTTTTATACAAATTGTTTTTAACCTTTTTAAAAATAATTACCAGGCTCAAAGTGTGGTGATAAACTCTTTGGTATCTATCTCAGGAAAAGTAATTCATAGTAGCTGGATCACAAAGACTCTGTATCTAATTTTACTCTTAAATGAATCAAAGAACAAGTCAAAACATTGTTCGGAACATGACATTTCTATGTTATTAATTCAACAATAAAGTAAGAGTTTTACAAACTGCTGAAAGATAGGGACGTTTGTGTTTCCTGACCAGAGAGTTAAGATAAAGTTAGAAATTATGTAGCCTGCTGTAAAGATTGCTTGGTTCATAGAGACTAAAAGGAGGAGGCGCTCTTAGAAGAAGTAGGAACTCTTCAAGGGAAACTGAGCTCTCTGTAAAGCAAGCAAAGGGCAAATTCCTACGGGATCATTGTGTAAGAAAGAAAAGACTAGAACAAGAAATTTCAAAAGTATTACTTAACTGAGTGAAGAATAATGTAGTGACAACACAATATTCCATCATAAAAATTTCTTCAGAGGCCTGTATTAATCCAGTTCATTGACACTTGGAATTCTTGGATAATACATATTTTGAACATTCCCTGGTTGTCTGGTAGTTAGGATTAGGCACTCTCCATATATATTTTTTCTCCTCTTATAAAAATATATACAAAACTCGTAACAGATAAAGAGAAAATTGGAAAGAAGTTGAGAAAATTCATTTCCAAAGAGAAAATGAAAATAATATAATTTGACATTTTAAAAAATCTAAAATACATTACCCTTAACAATAGATAGAATCATGAAAGAGTCTTATTTGGGAGCTCAGTAAGGCTAATTTAAATTTTAATAAGACAAGTGTTATTGGCAATCTGAGGTGTAAAAATTTGTTAATCTCCATCATTAATTATATTATTATTCTTCTCAAATTAATTCAGAGCTTAAAAGTCATGTTACTATCTATGTAGTTTCCTTTTTCTTTATTCTACTAAGGCTGCATTGAGTATATTAGAGAAAAGAATACCAAGGAATATTAATTACTTATCTTGTTCTGTAGAATTTGTTTAAAATTATAGAGCTTAAAACATAGTTATAAATCCTAATATATTGCTATTACAGACATAAATTGTATTGGTGCTATCATAATAAAAAACCATATGGTGTGAGATGTTAAAAATAATTATTCATATTTGAAATAGAAGCCCTGTATTTTAAAATGCTACCAAGTATAGACAAGAATACCATTCTAAATCCTTATATTAGTTTTCACTGATAGATTATTCTTAGCTCCTTGGAGAGTTCATGGCCCCCAGGCATTTAATTTGTGGTTGAGAGATATTAATCTCTCTTTAACATTTTCACTGTAAGCTGCATAACAATAAATTCATTTCCACAAAGGAATAATTAGTGCTAACCTGGGTAAAGTACCATCCAAAGTAGCTATTAATGCTAATTTCTGTGTCTCATTATTTATTTTTGTGTGTTTTCTTAGGGAAGGGAAAAATTATGTAAACACAGACAGATCCCTTCCTTTTTTTGTGTCACTATTCAGGCATGTGTCACAAACTTTTCTACCACCACATTCTGCCTGTACAACTTTGGTTAAGTTGCTTAACGTCTCTAAGCCTTAGTTCCTCATCTCCACGTGGGAAAGCGAGGAGATGGCCACCAAGGAGAAGCTGCAGTGTCTGGAAAGATTTCCACAAGGACATCCTGAAGCCCTCGCTGGGGAAGACCCTGAGCGTGGTCTGAGGACAAGGCCGAGGGAAAACCTCCGCAGAGGCAGCAGTGGTCCAGCAAGATCTACTTGGTGATCTGCGTGGCTGGCGGCTTTGTGGGCCTGGGCCACGTCTGGCGCTTCAGTACCTCCGCTACAAGAATGGCAAGGAGAATTTCTCATACTTTCCTGTTTTGGAGCGGCCTGCCTGTGTTTTTCTTGGAGATCATCACAGGCCAGTACACCTCTGAAGGGGGCATTACCTACTGGGAAAGGATCTGGTCTTCGTTCTCTGGCATCGGCTATGCTTCCATCGTAAATGTGTCCCTCTCGAATGTCCACTACATGGGATTGCTCGGTTTTTTTCTTGTCCATTTGTTTGAGTTTATTGTAGAGTCTGGATGTTAGTCCTCTGTCAGGTGTATAGATTGTAAAGATTTTTTCTCATTCTGTGGGTTGTCTGTCTACTGTGCTGACTGTTCCTTTTCCCATTCAAAAGTTTCTAGCAACAGCAGTTTAAAAAGACAAAGAGGGACATTATATATTGATAAAAGGGCTAGTCCAACAAGAAAATATCACAATCCTAAACATATATGCACCTAACATTGCAGCTCCTAAATTTATAAAACAATTACTAATAGACCTAAAAAATGAGATAGAAAGCAACACAATAATAACAGGGGACTTCAATAGTCCACTGACAGTACTAGACAGGTCATTAAGACAGAAAATCAACAAAGAATAATGGATTTAAACTACACCCTGGAACAAATGGACTTAACAGATATGCACAGAGCATTTCATCCAGTAATCACAGAATACACATTCTTTTCAACAGCATACAGCACTTCCTCCAAGATAGGCCATATGACAGGCCACAAAGCAAGCCCCAATAAATTTACAAAAATTGAAATTATACCAAGCACTCTCTCAGACCACAGTGAAATAAAGCTGGAAATCAATTCCAACGGGAACCTTTGAAAACATGCAAATACATGGAAATTAAATAACCTGCTCCTGAATGATCATTGGGTCAAAAATGAAATCAAGATGGAAATTAAAAAAGTATTGGAACTTAATGACAATAGTGACACAACCTATCAAAACCTCTGGAACACAGCAAAAATGGCACTAAGAGGAAAGTTCATAGCCTAAACACCTACATGAAACAGTGTGAAAGAGCACAGACACTCTAAAGTCACACCCCCAGGAACTAGAGAAATAAGAACAAACCAAACCCAGCAGAAGAAAGAAAATAACCAAGTTCAGAGCAGAACTAAATGAAATTGAAACAAAAAATACAAAAGATAAATGAAACAAAAAACCTGGTTCTTTGAAAAGATAAATACAATTGGTAGATCATTAGCAAGATTAACCAAGAAAAGAAGAGAGAAAAGCCAAATAAGCTCAATAAGAAATGAAACAGAGATATTAGAACTGACAACACAGAAACACAAAACATCATTCCAGGCTACTATGAACACCTTTATGCATATAAGCTAGAAAACCTAGAAGAGATAGATAAATTCCTGGAAAGATACAACCCCACTAGCTTATATCAGGAAGAACTAGATACCTTGAACAGACCAATAACAAGAAGCGAGATTGAAATGATAATTTAAAAATTACCAACATGAAAAAGACCAGGATCAGATGGATTCACAGCAGAATTCTGCCAGACATTCAAAGAAGAGTTGGTAGCAATCCTATTGACACTATTCCACAAGATAGAGGAAGAAGGAACCCTCCCTCAATCATCCTATGAAGCCAGTATCATCCTAATACCAAAACCAGGAAAGGACATAACCAAAAAAGAAAACTACAGGCCGATATTCCTGATGAACATAGATCCTAAAATCCTTAACAAAATATCTAGCTAATCAAATCCAACAACATAAAAGACAACCCGTCATAATAAAGTGGGTCTCATAGCAGGGATGCAAGGATAGTTTAACATATGCAAGTCAGCAAATGTGATACACCACATAAACAGGATTAAAAACAAAAACCACGTGATTATCTCAATAGATGCGGAAAAAGCATTTGACAAAATCCAGCATCGCTTTATGATTAAAACTCTCAGTAAAATCAGCATACAAAGGAGATACCGTAATCTAATAAAAGCCATCTATGACAAACTCACAGCCAACAAAACACTGAATGGGGAAAAGTTGAAAGCATTCCCTCTGAGAACTGGAAAAAGGGAAGAATGCCCATCGTATGGAGTAAATGGTAAGATTTACCCCAAACTCACTGGTAATAGTATGATCTTGGTAGAATCAGGAACACTTATTACATCATGCATTATAAACATTAATCAGTAGAGTGTAAGATGCACATTTTTTTTTGTATTTTTGGAATACCAATTGCACTATCATGAACTCTCATAAACTAGGACATGCATTTTTTTCTCATATAGGTTCAGTGATGATTACAAAGTAGATATAAGAATTTGGTTATTATTAGCTCTTCTGAGCAAATTTGTTAGGAAGAAATACATCCTTAATCTCCATCTTCCAGTATAATCACCTTATCAATGGCAAACCAACAACAGTGAAACTGACTTTATGAAGTTGGAATCTAGGTTCCAGCCAACTGAAGACCACAACCAATACCAATTCCACCCTATTCTGCTCCATTTAGCACAAATACAATACCTCGAGTCCTGTAGAACTGTATGAAAATAAAATGAATAGTTTTGGAGGAGCATGCCTCTATACATACCTACCTTAGCAATTAGTAGTAAATTACCACAGATTCATTATCAAAGGTAGTAAATGAATCCACAGATCCATTCCCATTAATCACATTCCCTCCACTGATTTGCTTTACAAAGGCTAAGAGAAGGTGGAGTCTTTGCCATTTGCAGAGATTGAGGGACTAGTACATAAGTGATTATTCATTTTTTTGCCTTATTACTATTGTAGACAAAAAGACAGTATCTGCTTTACAAATTTAGCAGATTGAAAACTTGTTAGGTAAAAATCCAGTTAATTGTACACCAAATTAACACAACTAATTAAAATTCAGAAGATGTCCTTTTTTTGAAGTCCTCGTACCTTTCTCCTAGTTGTTGTCTTCTGTGTCCTTGGCTTTTGTTCATGCACTTAGTGTTACTAACACTACATTGTATGATAATTTATCTTCCTATATAACTTTGCCTCTCACTAGACATTTAGTTCCTCTAAGATATCAATATATCACAACCTGGTACATAAAAAGTAACCAAGGCATATTGACCAGTTTTGAGAGAATGAATAAATATGTATGCTAAGGATGACATCTCCAGTTCTAATCATTAACATTATCATTTTTCTTCAGTTGTGGGCTATATGTGTGCATCAATGCGGCCAACTTCTTAATTATATGTCTGATTGCTTTGGGGGATAAATGCTTTCTGTGTCCCTAATTTTACATTTTTGGACCTCCAAGGGGATAATTAATGGCATCAACTCTATTATTGTGTCACAGACAACTAGTGTTCATGTTATTTTTTTTCAGAGGAGAGTTGTAAGAGAAGGTATATATACTCATGTATGCTTTTGAAATCACTTAATGAAGAGAGAATACATTTATTATGAGAATTTTCCAAAACTAATAATTCATGAAAGATAATGGATGCGAGTATGTACATATACTACAAGTATTTGCAAGAATCCGAAAGTTTGAATTTCTTAGTATCAGCTCCTCATCACAAAGTAAGTTGAATGTATAAGCGTATTCTATATCATACCGAAATGTGTGCCAATTGTACGTAAGGTACAAAAACAGTTTTTGTGCATGGCTATATTTCCTAATGCTAATAATCTGTGAGAATCTCAATAGTAAAAGTGTTTACTGTAAAACTGTCAATATATAAAGAAAAACAAAAAGAAACAAAGAAAGGAAAAGTAAGATAGAGAAGCCGTCCTTGTTGTTTGAAAGAAGAGACAGAAATAAATCAACAACAAATAGTTCATACGCCGTAGTATTAAGGAAAGTTGGGACTTGAATTTAAGTAGACAAATAAGGTGTATTTCACTGTTTCTGGAAAAAGAGCAACAGATTATGATCTATATCTACTGCTTGCCATATGCCTCCACATTTCCCCTGGTTGTTCAATAGTAAGCTAAATCTAATAAGAAAAGCACAAAGAGGTAAATGACGAAGGTGAGCTAGAGCATTTGGCAGTGTTTAAACAACATAATACAGGCTGCACTTACATCAGCCTTTGTGAAGATAAAAGGATGTTGTACTGGAAAAACTTTCTAATTTTAGTAAATACCTCTATAATACTGCAAGCAAATAATTTGCAAACAGCAGATAGTTCCATGATTTGCTCTAGGAGCAATTGTGTCTTAAGCAACTGATTTCCTTTTTGGTTTTCCCTTAGCTTGAGAATCTTAATTGTTACAACTTTATGTGGAGTTTGGCCCTCAGTAGTTAAGATCGTATTCATGCTTTTTTAGTTTTCTCTCTCAACACATTAAAATCGACCATTAAAGTGTAGACAACATGTGACTTACAAGCCCTCCGAATGTATAACTTAATGCAAGTATTGTGTTCTTATAATTTTAGTGTATAATAAATGACTTCATATGCTCTATATTTCATAAATAAATGTACCTGGCTACTGCACGTTTCCACCTAGACTAAAAGGAAACTTGTGTATTCCTTTCTTATTCATAACATGTAATACAACCTCAGAAAATGTGACATAATGAAATCATAAAAAAAGTCTTAGTATTAAAAAGTAGATATTAAATGCCTCCTCAGCAAGTATTTTAGTCACTGCTATTTTCATTATTAGAATATTTAAAATTTAGCCATTTCTTAAACTAATCTGTGGTTACATATATATACCTACAGTTCATTGATCATTTTATCCATCTTTGAACTTCAGCATTTCATACACATATATGCCAAATTTATGTATATACATATATTTACATATATGCTATACAATTATATATAATTTAACAAAAATTATGAAGTTTGAAATAAGAGGCTAATATATTTTAAAATAAGTGCGATCATCAGATAGATACATCTACAGATATTCACATAAGCAAAATATCTTTCATAGCTATTCCAAGACAGTTATGTTGTAACTGCATGGATGTAGAAGTGCATGGCACAAAATAAAAAGAACAAATTATGAGATTGGATACATATTTCATTATAAGGATAATAATTTTATTATAAACTTGCTAATATGTAAGATACTATAGTAATTACCTAAATGTACATGTACATATTAAATATCTATGACATTTTAAGCATTTCTATTCAATAACATTCCAAAGTTAGAGCTAATGAGTAATTTACACTAATCCTATAAATACAGAATAAATATTAGTACATATTAATAAAAGGATATGATCAATATTGTTCTCTAGATTTGAATAATAAAATATGAACATAAGATTGTCTTCCAGTGAAACATTCAACCTTGTCTCTGCCTCTCCTCCAGGAATTTCATGTCTCTCCTTTCTTATGAATACTCAAGATTTTTAAAGACTAAGATATACACTGCCATCTCCTTAATATCATATACTGATAGTAGAGAGTAAATTTGTTTGGATCCTGATTCGCCATATTCACTGAATTTGAACGCACATATATCCAATTAGCCAATGGTTCTACTTATAGATGGATTTCCTCTGTTCATTTTTTTTCTTATATTTTTTCCTAATCTTTAAAACAAGTTTTTGGATTGCAAGCTACTTTTGGATGGGTCCTATTAGGATTTGATCACAGCATTAATATTAATAACATAGCACATCAACTGACACATAATGAGAACGGAATAAATGTAATTCCTGTTTATTCTGGTCCAAAATATTGTTTAAATAAACGGGGAGAAACTAAAGTTGATTTTAAAAAAATAATTCTTTTGTTTTACTGTTATGATGATTTCTCACATGGGATAGGCTGGTATTTAGCTCCTACTCAGGACTGGTCTTCTATGGGCAAATTTTCACAATAGTTGATCACTTTTGTAATCGCTATTTATGTACAAAGTTGCAGTGATATTATGGTTGTCTCTTCAGAGTGAGAATTTTGATAAAGTCTAATAAAAACTCATACTTCCTCTGAGATTTTCAGGAAATCCACCATGATATTCCCTTTATGCCTGCTGGTTCTGGATAGTGTATTTGACTTAATATGGCCCCAACAGAGACGATTGTAAGACTTTTATTTGTTGCTTGCTTTGCGGAAAAAGCTCTTATTTTGTGTATGATGGTCAGCATGTATGTTAGCCCAAGACTGTTGAAGAAAGTTTGCTAAAGTAAGAAATAAAGGAAAGATGAAGGATGCAGAGCTCAGAGACCTGGAGAAAAAGAAAAGCCTTTGGTTCTTATTCAATAATGTAACTGAAGCCTGGCCAGTCTATTGACTTTTAATTTACTTAACTTTATAAATTCTCTTTTTAATTTTAGTCAGTTTTATATTTTTTTAAAACAATCATGCCCCCTTAATTGTGAAGTCTGACCCATGTTACATAATGTGTCAAATACCTCAAAATATGGAAAAGAATATACATTCTCCAAACTTCTGAGTTACTGTTACAATTCCCTTTTTTTTTTAATGTGAGTAAACTCATCCTTGGAGTAGTTATATGAATGTTCTCAAAGTAGTTGTCCACTGCTGAATACCAAATTTGACACAAAACATTCTCATTCCAATCTTATATAATTTTAATTTTTATAAGACAGACAACCTCATGAAAAACACCAATACACACTTTTTGGATTATGACACTGAAATGTTCCCTACCATTCTGAACTCTGTAATCTCCCTCACTTATTAATTTGTCTATTTCTTGGCCAATTTTAGATGATATTCTTTCTTCATAAAATGATTTCGTATCAGTTAGACCTAGATCCTGTTCGTTTTCCCAAAACGTTTTTTATTTTTATTTTGTTTTGCTGGTCCAGCTACATCAATTTTGTCATTCATAAATACATGTAGATAAAATTGTAACTAAAAGGTCATCAATTTTAGTGATTAATTTGGCAAAAACTGATATCTTACAAAAATTGCCTCAAGCTCCAGAGTCTGCACTAGATTGAGAATTAGTCTTAGCCAAGGACACTGCTAGAGAGGAGATGGGTAAATGGGCACTGAGATGATGGCTAAGGCCCAAAGCACACTGTTCTTGCCTTACTGCCAAGGGGATATTGACAAGCTTGACAAGAACAAGTGCAGGGACAAAGACAGAAGGCAGTGGTGAAGGCAGCGGTGGCTGCTACATCAATAAAGTTCTTGGCTTATTATTAGTCTGCCAGCTGTTAAACTATTTTCTTTCAACTCTAAATCTGATGATCTATATCCTAATTTTGATGCCAGAGATGGAACTTTGCAAACTGTCTTTCTTCTTTGCCAGCTGGCTTCTCCTTAGGTTATGCTAATAGCGAACAATGGAGAGAGTTTGGAGAGACCGGAAGCAGGAGGATGGACAGGAACTTTCTCCTTCCTGTATGCATTCTCCTCTTGTCAGTGGCTCTTCAGAAGCACTCTTCACTCTGGCAGTGGCTCATCAGAAGCACTCTTCACTCTGGCAGTGGTAGTTGGCTTTATTATCTAGCTTATTTTGGTGTTTTCAATATCAGCCTTACTACTCCCCTTCAGAAGTCTGGATTGTACCTGTCAGCTCAGAAGGAAGACTCCCAGATGCATGGGAGACTACACGGCTGAGGTGCAGTCATATCTTGGACAAACGTGCCCAGGTGTTATTGATATGATTTTTATTTCTTAACATCTTCCATCAAGTTTTAATTTTATTTCTAGTTGAACACACACAGACATACACACACGTGCATACGTAATACATACAGCAGGTCTTCAAATATGTCACTTTGTTCAATGTCATCTCATTATGATGATGAAGAGAAAAAAAATTGATTCTCAGCTGGAGCTACAGTGTGTGTGGAGTTTGCATGTTCTTCCCATGTCTGTGCAAGTTTGCTCTGGTATTCTGGCTTCCTCCCACTCTCCAAAGATGTGCGTATCAGGTTCATTGGGGTGTTTACATCGTTCCATAACAATGTAGGATGAGTGAGTGTGGGCGTGGGTGTGAGGGCACCTGCCATGGGATGGAATTCTGACCTGCACTGGTTACTGCCTTGCATTCTGAGCTGTCTGGATAGGCTCTGGCCACCCGCGACCTTGAGCTGGAATAAATGGATAAATCTTGATCTTAATTTGTATTTATCTGTCTTAAATGTATATACAGGTTACGTTCATTTTAATGTTTAATATTTGTAGTGTTTTGTTATCTATTTAGAAGTGTATAGATGTTTTTGTGACTACAAATATGCCATGGGAACTTAGCCCTTGATTATATCAATTAGCCTATGAAAAAAATTGGTGTTGTTATATGCTGTTTAGCTTAAAATCAAAGTTTTCATATCTATTGTAGAGGTTGTGAGGATTTACTATATGTAGATATATTACATATATTGTTACATAATATATAATATACTTTATATATGTAAATATAATATATTTTATG
>NW_012103476.1:186806-189141 GCF_000951045.1 Mandrillus leucophaeus
TCGGCCTCCCAAAGTGCTGGGATTACAGGCGTGAGCCACCGCGCCTGGCCTAAGATTTTAACATATGAATTTTGAGGAGAAGGAAGTATTCAGAGTATTCAAGTAACATATTTATGTATAAATTCAAATAAATATAATGTGCACACACACTATATACATAAACATATATATATAAAAATATATATATATATTTATATAGTATGTGTCTATGGAGTTCTGACCTGCACTCTTTACTGCCTTGTGTCCTGAGCTTCCTGGATAGGCTCTGGCCACCTGCGAACCTGAGCTGGAATAAATGGATAAACCGTGATCTTAAATATATATTTATATATATAGTGTGTGTTCATAATATTTATTTAAATTTATATATAAATATAAAATTTGTTCACATTTGAATATTTATATTTATTTGTTCATAATATTTATTTGAATAATACTTGAATTCAATTATTTTTATATGTGTACATATATATAGTGTGTGTGTTTTCATAATATTTATTTGAATTTTTTTCATACTATTTAGACCCTCTATTATATTTGGACTAAGTTTAGGAATCAATGTTTTTCAGTTTAATTTGTAGCTATAGTATACTTAACATATAGCCCACGAGAATTTTGAACCATAGAAGAACTTAATATGTTTTCAGAGACATTTATGTATAAAACAAATAATATGACAGAAGTGAGAAAATGCAGCCAAAGGAAATTTTCTTAAACATTGTATTTCAAAGCATGAAAAACATTTTTAATGATGACATAGGTTATCCAGACAATGGCCAGAAGAAAATACAAACTACATGAATAACATCCACTTACTAACCTTCTATTTTGGAAATTATTTTATTATATAAACCAGTGTCAAGTAAAATGGAATTACATATATTTTATTAGGTACAATTGTGTGAGTTTTATTTAGCCTTTCCAACATAAAGGAAATTAATGCAATAATTTTATAAGTTGCAGTCATTTTTCAACCTAAGGAATAATACAATAAATACAGTTAATGTTCTTGAGGGCATAGAGTTGTTTTACGAATAGAATTTATATGTATCGTTGTAGACAAATAAATTAAAGCTAATGATCTAGCATTGGACTGATGAGGGGAATTAGATGCAATAACCCAGGGTATAGAATGCATATGCAGAGTTGCTGTCTACCTGAAATGTCTAAGAGGTAGGATTTGTGTCTTTTTTTATATTCCCCATGACAGTCTTACATGTATAAAACGAAACAATGACTTCCTCTATCACACCAGCTGCATGTACCCCTTGATATTATAAAAGGGATTAGTTTATCATCTAAAACCCTTTCATGATTAACGAAAGAGGGAAAGAAAGTGAGCAAATGATTTAAAAATAAAACAACGGTTTAAGGTAAAAATAAAATTTTACATCAGTTCAAAGGGAATGAACTGACCCAGGGGAATGAAATACCAATGATTTCTCCCACTATACTGAGTATTAAATTCATAAAGACATACACTGCTGGTCACGTGATACGGTAGTTGCTCAGTGGTTTTACTCTCACCGGTTACCATCTTCAGAAGACGCATGGATGTGACAAAGGTAAGTATGGATTCATACACACAGGCGCTGATAAAACTTCAGAGCTTGTTGAACATAATAATTCAGCAGGACACATCTATCAACAATTACATTCAAAAAGGCACAAGTAGTTTTGTTCAGGCTACCAAGATTTGAAGAGAATATAAGACCAAAAAAAAAAAGACAAAAAAGTTTCCAACCACACACACACACACACACACACACACACACACTGTTCTAACATCGAAAGCCTTGAACTAGAGCTAGGCAGTGATTTCCTGATTAATGGGCTGTGTAATGAAGGAGATGCTTGAGCATGGCTTTTTCCAATCTATATAACATGAACTGTAGTCACTTAGGTGCCCAACAGAAGTGTTTTCAGGGCAAAATGTTTTCAGGAAAAAAAAGGATTCTCTATGAAAGAACTAGACTATTGTTTCTGTAATTTTTAAGAGCTACTATACCAGTTCATTTTAAATATTATGTAATTTTAAAATAAGTACCAAAAATATGCTATGTTATTTAAACTTAAAAAACCATAAACTTTATTTTTAAAAGCTTAAATTACAAAAAAGGGGGAAAATACATGGGAAGAAATGTTTTAATTGCAGATTTACATGTTCTTTTTTTTTTTTTTTGTACAGAATCAATTATATTTTACCTGTCTTAAGATATACATAGAAAGGGATGTACAATTGTTTCTGTAATTTTTAAGAGCTACTATACCAGTTCATTTTAAATATTATGTAATTTTAAAATAAGTACTAAAAATATGCTATGTTATTTAAACT
>NW_012103476.1:192086-193514 GCF_000951045.1 Mandrillus leucophaeus
ATGATAGTTTTCTTTTTTTATATTACACATTAAGAAAAACCAAATAGGAAAAGCTTGAGGAAAATCTCCAAAATAAATACTTGGTGAAATATTTCTTTCTCCTTGGTCCCCACCACATACTCTTTAATTTTATTTACTTTTTGTTCCTCCAGTCAAACTCCGGCTATGAGGAAACAAATTAACTCTAAGACTATGAGGAAAGCGCTATGGAATATGGTTTGTTGGTCCCCACCAAAACTCATGTTGAAATTTTATTGTTTTTAATTTAATAGAGATTAATAATTTCTATTAAACAAATACAAATACAATTTCTATTAACTTAATAGGAATTATTAATTTCTATTAGTAATTCTATTATTAATAGAATCATAGAATAATTTAATAGAATAATTCTATTAAATTCTATTCAAGAAATTGTATTTGTATTTGTTTTCAAATGCAATTATCACACCAATGTGGTAATGTTAGTGCGGCCTAGTGGGAGATTTGTAAGTACAGGAGGCTGATCCCTCATGATTGACTTAATGCTGTTCTTATGGTGAATGAGTTCCTGCTGTTGCAAGACTGGATTATCTTGGGAATGGATGAGTTCCAGTGATAGCGTGCTGTTATACAGCCAGGACTTCCTTCAGGCTTTTCCCTCTTCACTCATCTGCTTCTTTTCTGACCTTCTTTCCCATCCAGTGATGCAGCATGAAAGTCCTCGCCAGAACCCAGGGTCATGTCCTTGATCTTCTCAGCCTGCAGAACCGTGAGCTAAATGAACCTCTTTTATTTACAAATTACCCAGTCTCAGACATTCTTTCATAGCAACACAAAACAGACCAAGATAGGAAGCAAACACAATTGTATGTTTTTTTTAAGCAACAGTAAAGTATTTGCAGTTTTAACAAGAAACTGTGGAATACTTACTCTCCTTGTTTTGAGATCCTAGATCACTTTTACCATTTAAGGTGGGGAACATGGAACTCCACTTTGTTTCACTTGGTTTTCAAATTCTGAGAGTGTGTGTGTGTATGTGTGTGTGTGTGTGTGTGTGTGTGTTTAAATCAGGGAAGATATAAGAAACCAATAGTCACTCTTAATGACTCAGAATTATACAGGCAATATTATTGTGAGTTTCATTCTAATATTAACCTATTACCAAAGAAACACAGATTTATCTATCTTATTTGGAAGGGAAGGTAAAAATATTTTCTACAAATGCATATCTATATATTTGCATGGCCTCATACTATCTCAGTTAATATTATTGTTATTATCATCATCATTATTATTTTTACATTAAAGTTCACTTTTGATGTTGTACACATTCTATGGGTTTGGACAAATGTATAATGACATGTATCTGTCATTATATTATTATACAGAATATTTTCACTGCTCTAAAATTTCTTTGTACTCTGCCTAATTATTCCTTCTTCCCCC
>NW_012103476.1:195044-196999 GCF_000951045.1 Mandrillus leucophaeus
ACAAAAAGTATTCTCTATGAAAGAACTAGACTATTGTTTCTGTAATTTTTAAGAGCTACTATACCAGTTCATTTTAAATATTATGTGATTTTAAATAAGTACTAAAAATATGCTATGTTATTTAAACTTAAAAAACCATAAACTTTATTTTTAAAAGCTTAAATTCCAAAAAAGGGGGAAAATACATGGGAAGAAATGTTTTAATTGCAGATTTACATGTTCTTATTTTTTTTTTTAGTACAGAATCAATTATATTTTACCTGTCTTAAGATATACATAGAAAGGGATGTTGAGTGACATACAATAGCAGGTAATCAGAGATATCCAGAAAATTTTATCAATAACAAAAATTTTGCAATAAAACTTTTCTTCCAACAAAACTAGTGAGAGCAATTTTACATTTACAGGTAATTTTCAAACTCCTTCATCATCAATTATCTATATCACACCTAACACCACGGTCTTCCCAATGCTCTCCAATGCCACCTACAGGCACAAGAAACCTTAAAAAGGACATTGAGAAATTGATATAATTAGAAATCATTCTTATTTTAAAGTTTTTTTTCCTTAATTCTTTTGTATCAGAAAAAAAAAAAGCGAGTCTTTGTCATCCATTGGCTAGAGCCTTCAACATTTTGTAAGCAAATACAATTTCTAAGAATGCCAGGAGAAAATAAGGCTTAGAATCTATAAAGTGAATAAGAAAGCTCCACAGCCTACTTTCTGGAAGTGTGTTCTAGGCTGAATTGCGTCCTCCAAATATTGACATTCAAATCCCAAGTAACTCATAATGTGACCTTGTTTTGAAATAGGACCATTGTACATGTAATCGTCAAATCCATTAGTATGAGACTTCAGATCGTATGACTAGTGTCCTTATAAATACAATGTTTATAGAGAGGATGCCACATCAACACAAAACTCTGCCACTACTAAAAATACAGAAATCAGGGTAATGTGGGTTTTGTTTTCTTTTGTTTTGTTTTGTTTTGACAGAGTCTTGCCCTGTCACCCAGGCTGGAGTGCAGTGGCACGATCTCGGCTCACTGAAGCCTCTGCCTCCTGGGTTCCAGTGATTCTCCTGCCTCAGCCTCCTGGGTAGCTGGGACTACAGGCACACACCACCACAGCCCGCTAATTTCTGTATTTTTAGTAGTGGCGGAGTTTCACCATATTGACCAGGCTGGTCTTGAACTCCTGACCTCAGGAGATCAGCCCGCCTCGGCCTCCCAAAGTGCTGGGATTACAGGTGTGAGCCTCTGTGCCCGGCCAGGGTAATGTGTTTAAAAGCCAAGGAATGCCAGATTGCCAGCATACCACAAAAAGCAAGGAGGAAGAACTGGAACAGATGTTTTCCTAGTGCCTTGAAACAGAGGATGTCCCTGCCAATATCTCGATCTGAGGCTTCTAGCCTCCAGAACTGTGAAACAATACAGTTGTTTCTTTTGCTTAAGCCAGTGAGTTTATCATACTTTGCCACAGCATCCCTAGGCAACCAATACAAAGTGTGATGTCATGGAGGTCACCTGCCTCTGCTGAGTGTAGGCAGCAAGGGTTCTCTTTGGATGGCACTGAAACACACACAACCTCCATGCCAATCGCATGCAGTATCTTGTGGGGCAAGAAAGCTAAGCGATCTTAACATAATAAGACTAAATTTAATATTCCATGCCCATTAGATTAGATTTTATTAGAAACAATGTAAAAATAACTAAGTATAAAAAACAAATTCAGAGCATAAGTAGGAATTAAATCGGTAATATTAAATTAGTCTACTTAAGAGAAAAAATGAACATAGTATAACATAAATGAAACAGTATAGTTACATAGATGAAACATAGTATCATAATATAAATGAAACAGTATGGTAACATAAATAAAACATAGTATATTAACTTAAATGAAGCATAGTATAGTAACAATTTGGACCTCCAGTTATGTTATTAGCTAAAGAG
>NW_012103476.1:198399-200901 GCF_000951045.1 Mandrillus leucophaeus
TGACTTAATGCTGTTCTTATGGTGAATGAGTTCCTGCTGTTGCAAGACTGGATTATCTTGGGAATGGATGAGTTCCAGTGATAGCGTGCTGTTATACAGCCAGGACTTCCTTCAGGCTTTTCCCTCTTCACTCATCTGCTTCTTTTCTGACCTTCTTTCCCATCCAGTGATGCAGCATGAAAGTCCTCGCCAGAACCCAGGGTCATGTCCTTGATCTTCTCAGCCTGCAGAACCGTGAGCTAAATGAACCTCTTTTATTTACAAATTACCCAGTCTCAGACATTCTTTCATAGCAACACAAAACAGACCAAGATAGGAAGCAAACACAATTGTATGTTTTTTTTAAGCAACAGTAAAGTATTTGCAGTTTTAACAAGAAACTGTGGAATACTTACTCTCCTTGTTTTGAGATCCTAGATCACTTTTACCATTTAAGGTGGGGAACATGGAACTCCACTTTGTTTCACTTGGTTTTCAAATTCTGAGAGAGTGTGTGTGTATGTGTGTGTGTGTGTGTGTTTAAATCAGGGAAGATATAGGAAACCAATAGTCACTCTTAATGACTCAGAATTATACAGGCAATATTATTGTGAGTTTCATTCTAATATTAACCTATTACCAAAGAAACACAGATTTATCTATCTTATTTGGAAGGGAAGGTAAAAATATTTTCTACAAATGCATATCTATATATTTGCATGGCCTCATACTATCTCAGTTAATATTATTGTTATTATCATCATCATTATTATTTTTACATTAAAGTTCACTTTTGATGTTGTACACATTCTATGGGTTTGGACAAATGTATAATGACATGTATCTGTCATTATATTATTATACAGAATATTTTCACTGCTCTAAAATTTCTTTGTACTCTGCCTAATTATTCCTTCTTCCCCCTCACCTCCTGGTACCCACTGTTCTTTTCCCATAGTTTTGACTTTTCTGTAATGTCCTATCTTTGGAATCATACAGTATGAAGCCTTTTTAGATTGGTTTCCTTCACTAAGTAACATGCATGTAAATTTCCTCCATGTCTTTTCATGGCTTGATAGCTCATTTAATTTTAGTGCTGAATAATATTTCATTATTGATCCACTGTGCCACAGTTTATCCATTCACATATTGAAGGACATCTTGATCGCTTGTAAGTTTCGGCAATCATGAATAAAGCTGCTATAAACATCCATGTGCAGGATTTTAGGTGGACATACATTTTTAACTCCTTTGGATAAATAGCAAGGTACAATCATATGGTAAGAGTTTATTTAGTTTTATAAGGAACTGCCAAGCTCTCTTCCAAAATGACTACAACATTTCACATTTTTACCAGCAAAGAATGATTGTTCTTTCTGTCCTACATCCTCACCAGCATTTGGTGTTAGTGTTTTGGATATAGACCATTCTAATAAACATGGAGTGGAATCTCATTGTTGTTTTCGTGTGCATTTCTCCAAAGGTGTAAAATGTTGAGCATCTTTTCATATGCTTATTTACCATCTGTATATCTTTGGTAAGGGATATTTTTAACTAGGAAATATATTTACTTCATTTAACCCAAAAATGTATTAAAGGATCTTGGATAGTTTATTTCTAAGAGGCACAAATGAGTATCATCAGAGGAGTACATGTACGTTCTCGCTGTGTCATGACAGACACCAAAACATGGGGCTTTGTGTCCAGTGTTTCTATCACTACCACTCCTGGGTCTCCACCTCACTTCATGAAAGGATTTGATTACAAATAACACTGGGTTATTTGACTCTCTGCTGAATTGGAATTTTTAGTGGAAACCTCCAAATGACAGCACCTAGATCATAAGCCTAGCTCCTAGATGCAAAAGAGTCTACAACAGGTAATTATGACTTCCATGTTGGGAAATGAGAATGGAAATTTGAGACACATTCAAATTTCAAAATGGCATTCAAAAGAAAATAGACTTCCACAAGCATCTGCAGTCCACTCCTTTATATGTGCATAACTAGCTGTGTCCTACTTCCACTGACCAGGGCTTTTGGTTGTTGATTTCATACTTTTCAGGTCTCTGTGAAGTATTATTTGTGCTTGACTTGTCTCTTGACTCTACTATTGTGGATGTTTCTGGTGCCTCAGTCTTTCAGTTTTTTACTGGACAAGTCTTGCAAAAGGTTATGCAGTGGTGACATCAGCTTCCACTCCGTTCTGTAGGGTTTCCCAGACAGTGACTTTGAAGGAAAGATTGACACAATATCATATACAAAATATTATCCTGAAAATCCTGAAGTACTAGTGGAATTATGTTTTAGTTTATAAAATTATGGAATGTGGGGTCCTATCCTCAAACAGTGTAACTCTAAAAGAAACAACAGAATATATTAGACTGATAAAAATGAACAGACTCTATACAAAATGATTGGGCTATTTTAGTAAAGACATTCTTTTGTAGAGTCTAATAGTTTATAATTTGTTCTCTAGTAGATAATTTTATTATCTGTATTTGCACCTGTTTAACATGACACT
>NW_012103476.1:201066-217357 GCF_000951045.1 Mandrillus leucophaeus
GATCACGAGGTCAGGAGATCGAGACCATCCTGGCTAACACGGTGAAACCCCGTCTCTACTAAAAATACAAAAACCTAGCCGGGCGAGGTGGCGGCGCCTGTAGTCCCAGCTACTCGGGAGGCTGAGGCAGGAGAATGGCGGGAACCCGGGAGGCGGAGCTTGCAGTAAGCCGAAATCGGGCCACCACCGCACTCCAGCCTGGGCCACAGAGGGAGACTCTGACTCAAAAAAAAAAGAAAAGAAAAACAGAAAAACAAAAATGCTATATCCTGTTAAACATTATTTCTATAATGTTATGTTGCATTCAATATATATTGAATAGATTTCATATAACATGACATTACAGAAATAATTAGTTACAGATTATTACACACACACACACATATGTAATTCATAGTAGGCATATGTTGTAAGTAGCTTTAGAAATATTTTATGCTTTCAGAACTTGTTGACTGTTACCTTTTAGCTACATAATATAGAAATACTTCTATTGATTTTTTAAAAAGTAATCCATCATGATCTGTTGTTCATAAATTTGATTATACAAAAGAGCATTAGTCTCAGGAATTGAGGTTTAGCATTTTGGTGTTTAAATCTGCACAGTTTAAAATGGACTGTTTTCAAAACCAAAGGTGTATTTCAGAGGCATTGCTCCCCTAGGAATGCATGACTTTGCATAGCAATGGATTTATAG
The DNA here is from genome assembly GCF_000951045.1 of Mandrillus leucophaeus. Classification (NCBI taxonomy): domain Eukaryota; kingdom Metazoa; phylum Chordata; class Mammalia; order Primates; family Cercopithecidae; genus Mandrillus; species Mandrillus leucophaeus. The sequence continues at coordinate 201,761 of NW_012103476.1, forward strand.
GAGATCATGCAATAACTAAATCCTTTAAACGACTCCTTGTTTTTCTTTACTAACTTCTGGCATTAAAGGCACTCAATACATTTAAGATAGTCCCTGGTGTTTCCAATAATCTGGTAGTAAGTTTATTTACTCAAACTTTTAGTTAACGCTCTCCAACAAAATATAGCCGACCATATGCCTCAATGACTTTTAATGGATTATCATTGATTAATAAAATGCCTTCACCACAATATTATCAAGAATATAAAAATGGTTTAAGTGTGAAGAATTGGGATCAGGGAGTTGTAAAAATATTATTTTCCTATCAAAACAAGGACTGAAAAAATTACTTCTTTAGTTACATGGATGTATCTTAAAGTACATTCAGCTTTACTAATACCAAATAGATTTACTAAAACTCACACCAATTTCTAACACACACACACACGCACACACACTCAAACAAACCACACTCATATCAGATGAAAACTGTGAAAAATGAAATACACCAGTCATATTTAAGCATAGTTAAGTCAATAAGTTAGAAAGAGATTACTGCTGGAAAAGCCTGATTTATGTTTGATGATTCGTCATACTGTCAACGAAACAAGATTATTTGATCTTCCACTGATAACTAACATAACAAGAGCCTGTGTGTGTGTGTGTGTGTGTGTGTGTGTATTACCTAATATTTTCATGCCAACTTTCTGCTCATTTGGCATGTATAACCATATACAATGTAGAAGTAAAAAATATATTTTGTTTTTCATTCAACATACCTCAAGTTAATGGTACATATTAGTAATTTTATTAATTTGTTGGTACAAATTCTGCCAATTCATGTTTATAGTTGATATTTCTGTTCAATACTTTTTGTAACTAAAATATAATTTAATAAGAAACTAATTTTTGCATATTTTCCGAGTTTCCTTTATTGGCTCACCTGGAAGCATAGTCATGATACTACTACAGAGCGTTTGTTATTACACAAGGAAATACTTAACCAAGAAGAAAGTTTAGCTTCTGAAATAGTTTTTAAAAAAAGCTACCTAAAAAGTATGAGGCAAAGAGATGAATAAATAAGTAACATATTTTAATATATCAAATAGTTGGGCCACTAATAAAATCACATATTCTGTATATAAGTTGTAACGATTTTACCATGAAGGGTAAATTTTTATTTTTTAACATATTGGTCTAGTTAAACACCTATTTGAATTTTGATTCATTCACTATGACACAATCAAAATATTGCAAATCACTTAGATACCTTAAATATAGTGTTCTTTCAAAAACAAAAAGGATATCTATGTGCTGTTAATAATTAGACAATTCTAACTTATTTCTATTTGGTTATCCTGAAGATAAGTTTCGTTTTCTTTATTCTAAGAACATACTGGTTCATTTGACTGCATTCTGTTCTATCAGTCATGTTGCTGAAAGGAGTCATTTTCTTATTTCAATTACTTCTGGAAATCATATTTTATAAAAACTCAGATACATATTTCACATGAGTATTGATAGTAACAGTGGTTAATAAGCCTGTCAGCTAGGTAAGCCCCAGTGATTTGGTCTGCATTAAAACAAACAAATAGGAAGTTTAGAAGCAGTGGTAGCAGCCATTAGCTGCTTATTTCTTATTTCTTGATTGCTGTTTTATCTCTCTGTGTCAGTAAATGACTAGCCTTCTTGCAGCATTCTCTATTTCATTACTCAAGTCTTTGTTCTCTACTTTCTCCTTCCAGTACCCAAATAGCAGAGAAGACAGTGTTGGAAAAGCTAGCATTGTTATTAGTCTAAATATTCTATTGAACAAGGGCTGGTAGAATATTTTGAAGAAGCACAGGCTATAATAAATCATGGCATCTACCAATGACAGTTTCAAATGAACACGTTCATTGGGCCAGACAAGTACATCACTAAGAGTGTTATTTACCTCAGGTGCTGACATATAGTGCCAGATGTTGAATTAAAACCCTGCCTCAGTGATTGTGGCTGAAAACTGCATTGGCATTTTAAAAAGCATCTGTTATAAACCCTGATCTGAGTAAGACACAAACCACAGAGCTTAATGCAGGCAATAACGAATGAGAGTTTAAAGTGATTACTTTGGCAAGTTCAGAAAGCATGAAGGCTGAGGTCAGCTCAGAGTATGGAACATGTTTGTGAATAACTTCTAACTTAGAGTTACATGATAATATTTTATGAATTTGCAATATTTTTGCACATGTTTTATTTTAAAAGATACCCTTGTGAGTACTGCAACTGGACCCAGAAAGAGGAATTTATGAGTTACTGAATAGTCATAAGAGTTGTACACTGCCAGTGAGGATCATTTTCAATGGGTTAACATGCATGCTATTCGAAGTTGCATATGTAGTTTTGGAAAATAACATATAAAGCCTGATACTAATTATTTCCATCAGCAATTACATTGACATTAAATTTTAAAAAATATAGCAGCAGTTCTGTTCTAGAAAATATATAACAAAAATTTATAAATTAAAAAATTATTAAATTGTACCTAAATTTGATTTAATATGTTGCTATCCATCCACTATAACTGGCATTTTGTCTTTAATTTTAATTAATAACTCTGTACATTTTACACAAAAATATGTTATAAATACTTTTGATCTTTTATATTTATCAGTTTATATTTTGATAAAAATATTGAAATTTTGTAAATATGTAAATTTTATTTGCTTTTGTTATTTTAAATTAGTTACTCAGTAGTAAAAAACTCACATGAAAATTTTGATTAATGCAACCTGTTAGTCAAATTTTGATTAATAAATCAATAAAATTCATCAAATTATTACTTTTATCCAATTAAAAGCAATAAAAAATTTAGTTCATTAAGTGTAACAGGATTATGCATGTCTTTATTTTATTGTTTATTCAGACATTGATATCTCATCAACTGAAAGGTCTGATAGCCAAAATAAAAATATATAAGTCATCTTCGCCAATTTCAGTAAAACAAAAGGCATTTATTTTAATATATGTATATATTTAATGTAATATTATGTAATATTTTCAAGGTAGTAGAACAGAACATATATTATTTATCAGTTAAATCAGTTTATTCATTTTAAATATTTAGATTCTATGAGCCTCCATTTTTTCATTTTAGGACCTGAAAATGTTAAGTGATCAGAACCTAACCAGCCTATTCAAATTTTAACAATGTGACACTTCTATTTCATGATGAAAGATAAACATGAATTACCTTGCTTGTCATAATTTCATGAAAAAATACGTTTCACTCCTTTAGTAGTCAAAAATAGGGATTTGAATATCTATAATTCATTACTCTATTTTTTTATCACAATATCATAATTTACCTTGTACAACTACAACTGCCCCCAAGAACACAGCTGTTGGAAAGGGTGTGTGCTTATAGGAGACAGTATTCCCCCTATGTTTCCTTGCTTCAGAGACTGGTTCAGGGATGCTCAAATGAGCAGTCAGAGCCATTGTGATGCAATGAGATTTTGCTGGGACTTTGAGAGAGCGACAGTCCTCTCCTTCCAAGTATGCAGGTAGCACTGGGACTAATAAAACCCACAGCTGAATAACGTAAAAACCTACAAAAGCAGCCAACAGAGCCAATGGAAAATACAAAGCATTAAGACATGAAGGGAAATTGAGTCCTTTTGTTATTAATAGGAGAGTCTTTACAATAATGAGTTTGAAGCCAGTTCTATTATTCCTGGACTTGCCATTCCCGGACTTGATGATAAACAAAGCCTTTATAATCTGCTTTGTTTTTGCAAACTTCACCATTTCAATTAATGCAATCATACAGGAGAGAACTACCAAAGAGAGACTTTTACCGTGCTTTTCTAAATCCCTTACCCACTCTTTCCCCCAACTAGGGTACAAGTGAGTTATCCAAGGGGATGGTAGGTAAAGGTGACTGCTGATGTTCAGCAGAATCATTCGGTTCTGGCTCCCTCTGCCTCTCTTTCCCTGTCTCCATGTTGCCCATTGAAATTTGTCAGGAGGACTGGACTAGATCTTAAGAAGTAGGAATATGCATCATGGCCCAACATACTGACCCTATGGATTTTCAGTAGGTACATTTGCTAGTAAGTGAACGCTTCAGTCCGTAGTGCATAGAACACTGAGAAAGCCAAATTTCAGCATGGATTCAAACTGCAATCATTACAATCATTAAAATAATAATAAAAAAATTGTAGGACTGAGATTAATTGGAGATCTTTACAAAGAGTGGGAAGATCTTTGTGCTAACATTTGAATTAGGACCTGCATGGTGAAAAGTTAGCCACCACATAACGGTGAGGGGTAAGAATACTTCAGAGTAAATAGTGCCACAACTCTGAGGTTGAAGTGACCGCGGTGGTATAGTTTGGCAGTGTCTGCACCCAGAACTCATCTTGAATTGTAGTTCTTGTAATTCTCTCTTGTTGTAGGAAGGACACAGTGGGAGATAATTGATTCACAGGGACAGTTTTCCCCATGTGAATAAGTCTCACGAGGTCTGATGGTTTTATAAGGGGAAATCCCTTTCACCTAACTCTCATTTTCTCTTGCCTGCCACCATGTAATATGTACCTTTCACCTTCTGCCATAATTGTGAGGCCTCCCCAGTCACATGGAACTGTGAATCCATTAAACCTTTTTCTTTTGCAAATTGCCCAGTCTCAAGTATATCTTAATCAGCAGCATGAAAATGGACTAATACACTTGGCATACTTGAAGAAGACATAGAATGCCATGCTGGCTGGAGTTGTGGATGAGCAGCTAGTAATAAAGAATGAGATCAGAAAGATTGAAGGGGCTCAGATTTTTTTTTTTTTTCAATTGACTGTCATGTCCCTGTGGGCCAAATGCATCAATCAGAAGCCTGGAGGAAACGAAGTATACGTATTCTGAACTGAATCTACAATTAGAATACTTCTTATCAATGGGTATCAAAGGAACAGTTCTACTTAGCATTCAATAGATGTTGCAAATAATGATACATACATGGTTGTGTGGACTTACACAAATGTTACAGGAATGGGGATACATAAGAAAGAGAGTAGTATCTGTCTTCATCCTTTTGGGCTGTGGTAACAAAATACCATAAACTGGGTAATTAGTAAGCAATTTATTCCTCACAGTTCTGGAGGCTGGAGGTCCAAGATCAAAGTGCTAACAGATTCAGTGTCTGGTGAGGACCCACTTTCTGGTTCATAGATGGTAACTTCTAGCTGTGTTCTCACATGGTGGAAAGGGCTAGATACATTCCAAGGGTTTCTTTTATAAGGAACTAATTCCATTCATGAGCATTGTTCCCTCATGACTCAATCATTTCCCAAATGCCCCACCTCCTAGTACCATCACATTGGGTGGTTTGGTTTTAACATATTAATTTTGGGGGTACACTAGTATTAAGACCGTAGTAGTATCCACACCATAGTAGTATCCATGACTCTTCCTGATGAGGGAAGCAAATATTTTGTTTCAAACACTCTAGTCATGAAGCTTCTTTCCTGCCCAATACAGTGTAATATAACATGTTTCAAAGCTGCATTTCAGGCACCAGAGAAGCAGAATAGAAAATGCCAGTGACCCGAATACAGGGCACTCAGATTACTGGCTTAGAACAGAGTACAAGTGTTAGGCAACCAATTGACAGTTGTCTGCAGAAAATAGATAATTTACAAAAGTTGCCTTTGGAAATAATCTACAAAATCACAATGGTTTAACTCAACAGAGATTTACTTCTTTCTTACGTGAAGTAAAAATGGGTATTCTTGATGAGCGAGAAGTACTTCTCCAGGCAGTAATTCAGGTACCCCAAGTTTTTCTCAAATTTAGTTCCATTGTCTTTAACATCTAGATTTGAAGAATCTTGTGCTAATCTGAATCAAGCAAGAGGAGGCAAGAACTAGGAGATTTACTAGCAACATGTTTCTGTAGACGAGGCCTTAGGGTGTCATACATTGCACCATGCATGTTGTACATCCGCATGTAATTGAGAGAGGCTGAGAATGTGGTATAGCTGTGCTTCCAGAAAGAGCAGTCAATGGGTTTGGAGGTGAACACATCGTAGATGACTACAGACTACCCTTCTAAAACCATCAGATATGCTTTACAGAAGAAGTTGATGGACCAAAAACTTATCATTGACTCTAGGAACTCTTCCTTCCTCCTCCTCTTGTTAAACTGAAATTGATCAATGAGTGTCTGCTAAACTGTGGTCTTGGTTTTGCAGTTGCTGAATGCTGTCCCTTGTCTAATGCAATCTAAATTCTTCACATCTGACAACCTTTTGAATAGTGAGAAATTATTGAAATAAAACTTACTCTATCTGATCTTTCCCAGTTTAAGCTCTAAATTCTTTGGACTACTTTCTCCATGCAGAATAGTCCTCTGGGACTGCCCTCACATTGCAGGGTTTTAATAAAAGCTTAATGGTTTATTTTCACCATAGATTATACTTTGTGTGTGTGTCTATTTCCACATACGGCTGCACTTGCAGTGAGTGTCTGGGAGACTGAGTTTTTGTTTTGTTTTGTTTTGTTTTTCCTAATACCCCAAGAGCTAAAGATACTTGTAGTTTAAGTTTGTGTCATTTTTGGACAGGCAATTTTCTTGATTATTAGTAGGATTCTCATTTTTGCTTCTAATCAGACCATATAAGAGGGATATACCAACAATTTGTCTTGGATATTATTTCCAAGCCTGCTTTATTTCTGAAGCCATATCTCATGGTTTCTCATTTTAATGGCAGCTAACTTAAGGCTACCCGTGATATTAGTTTGTGAGTAGGCAGAGGCACTCTATTAATCTGATCTTTGCAACAGACCTGAGTCCTCATCGTCCTCTCCTCCTCAAGATTCTTGTCAGAGTTCTCTCTTACTGTTTGGTATCTCAAAGCATTTCCTTTTCCAAAGACTTCATTGCTCAAAATCTCTGGATGTTTTTTATGCCTTTCTCACATTTTCCCCCAAACCAACCAATTATTTATTGAAATAGTCACTCCACATAATGCCTTCCTAAAAAAGGACAAGTTAAATATCAACACCATTACTCTTTTATAAACCGTTTTCCTCATAACTAAAGGAGTGGCTGTCAGTGTTTCGTTTGTCTTAATGCTAAACAATTTTTCATATTTTAGAAATGTGTTGCAGCGTGACTACCCTCCTAGGCAAATTCGAGATTACCTGTATAAACCTTACAGCTGAAAATGTTAATAATAATAAAAAAACCTGAGTGGCTTATTCATCTCAAGTCCAAATGGAACTGCTTGATCAAGAGATCCAGGTTCTGATGTTGTTCTTTCTTTCTTCTTTTCTTTTCTTTCTTTTTTTTTTTGAGACAGAGTGTCGTTCTGTCTTCCAGGCAGGAGTGCAATGGCATGATCCTGACTCACTGCAACCTTTGCCTCCCGGGTTCAAGTGATTCTCCCGCCTCAGCCTCCCGAGTAGCTGGGGCTACAGACACTCGCCATCATGCCCAGCTGATTTTTGTATTTTTGTAGTGACAGGGTTTCACCATGTTTTGAACTAATTCAACTTTAGGCTCCAAATTTATCTGTATCAAATTAGAAGCAGTAAAGTACATGGCAGATAACTGTGTCAGGTAATTGGTTATGGACACATGTATCCATAAGGGAGGCTGTGAATCATAGTTCTAGCCGTAAGTCCCAAAAGTGCAAATAGGTTTTGGTGAACACACAGCGGCCTCTGCATGTTGGAAAAAATACCAGTTTTGAGTATGTGCATATTCATAGAATAATAAGTTTCTATTAAAAGTCCTAAATTCTCTCAGAGGGCCAATATCTCACAAAAGGCTTTTATTAGACATGTGCTTCCTCTACACAGAGTTACTGTACTTGAATTTAAAGTGGCTGTAGAGATGAGTGAGTAATCTAAAATTTGCCTGTTTACATTGCCATATTTAGAGAAATCCAAATTCAGTGAGATGAATAGGAAAGATATGCTCAAGTTAACTGTACTTCAAAATGCATATTGATCTTCTTTCACTTCTTTTCAACTAAGCCTACATTTGTCTTCTTAGCATTCTAAGTTAAGGAACCAAAATTACTATCAGTAATGTTGAAAGTGAGATTTAATAGTGTGGCATGGATAGTTACAATAGGAAAAGACTTTTAAGTAATGAGGAAAAAAATGTCAGGTAAGACTCAACTTCTCCTTTTTCTCGTATTACATAATCAAGGAAAGCTTTAGTGTCAGCTGTATCAGATATTCAGTAATACTCACTTTCAGAAGAAAGTGGTATATTGCCATGTGAAGCATTCGAACTGCATAGCTTTCTGGATTCACACAGTAGGAACAATGAATAAGACTACAGAATAGTGAAAGTATAATTCACAAGCAAAATTCTGAGTACTTTGGAAAGACAAATATCTGTATAACTAGTACAGTCTGACAAGGGCTGTTATGAGCTACAGGTATAGATCAGTTAGAAAGAGCTTAAAGAAAGGAGAGCGGCAACATCAGAAATAGCACGTATATTTTCCTCAGAGTTAAAGAGCTGTAGAGGTAATCAACATTACATGATAGAGAATCCCTGATACTCTTTGTAGTTTGCGTCTGCATTTCATTCAGACTTTGGTTTCTGATATTCCTAATATGTGAAACCACATTTTAGTCTCAAAATAAACAGAATTACTGAATATATTTAAGGGAAATAGAAATGCCTAGTTATGTTTGTACCTAAAATGCTGGGTCTCAAAGTAATAAGATGAATTACACAACAACCTTATTGAATGAAGATTCAGTAGAAATTTCTTATTTTTGGTGTTGCTGCATATTCTGTTTTCACTCCCCCCAAGTTAGAGGTCACAGTAGCACTCTCCTTTTACTTCCTTATTAAAAAGATAAATTACTATCTCATACCACAGAGAATATTGTAACTAACTTTATTTTTTAAATCATCAAATACATCTCAAATTGTAATAACTGTATTGCATATATGAGGCAGTAAAATGCTGAGCTGCCTTAAATTATTTTAAACTCATAGAAACTATGAAATATTCTAAATTATTATGCAAACAATCATGCCAATTAATCAACATAATTGGATAGCCTCGATTAGGAGAGATAAAATTATAGAAAACATAGAAAATTAGAAATAACTGTAAGTATTCTCTCTCGAGTGGAGAAAACTTTTCATTAGATATTTATGGTGTTCTAGACTCTGTTGACACTACTACTTATTATTGAAGAAAACTTCAGAAATAGGCATGTTTTATTTTCTTAACAGCAGTAAAATGCAGAAATAAAGAACGTAATACATCTATTTCATTTTCCAAGCGGCTTCATCTCAAGACAATTCAGCATCATGTAAATGTAACAGTGATATGCCTCTTCTCAAAACACACTGAGCCTTCTTATCTCTAAAACTGATTCCTTTAAACTTCTTAAGTTTTCACTCTCAGACAAGATGATTAAGGGTAAAATGATATTAAGTGCTTCTTGGAAACGATCGTATCACTTTCCCTGACCTTCAAATTACACATAACATTTGTCTTTGGCAAAGCTATACGATTGCTCAATGTTGTGGACAGCAAAATTCATCTGGCATTGTTAATAACATCAGCAATGAAATAAAAAGTTAATTGAGCTTACATTTTTTATAACCCCAGGAGAAGTTATAAAACCATGTTAAGAGCTTTAGTATGATGACGGAAAATTTGTGCTGTGGCATACATGATATGACAAGTCAAACAAAACATATCATTGAAAAGACTATATTAACTCAGCAATATTTTTATTGTATTTTGAATATGTTTTATACTACTGTTAGAAAAAAAAAAAAAAAACAACTCCAACTGTTTTCCCTCGGCTCTCACATCACAGCAATCAACACAGAAGACTGATATGCCCAGATGTGTAGGGATCTCTCCCTACCAGCAAGCAAGCAAGCAAGCAATTATTCAGTCAACACTGGCTTAGTGCCCTCCATTTCTCTTCTGACTCTGTCCCTCTGGGGATAGCATCAGATTCCACAGGCTGAGTCACACAAGACTGCTCCCGCTTCCAATATCAATCCCAAGCCCCAGATTGTTTAACTCGTGCTTCTAACCAACTGCCTGTAAGTTGGTATTTCCACAACCCCCTCCTTGGGTTTGATAAACTTGTTAAAGCAGCTCACTGAACTCCAGGAAATGGCTTTATTATGAACGATATTACAAAGGGTAGAGATGAAGAGATGCATAGGGAAAGGTATGAGGGAAGGTGCACAAAGCTTCCATGTTCTGTCTGGGCGTGCTACCCTCCAGGAACCTCCACGTGTTGTTTTCTGGAAGCTCTTCAAACTCTGTGCTCTTGGGCCTTCTGTGGAAATTGCATTCAGCAGGCAGGACTGAAGCATGAACAACTGTGTACCAATGCAATTGGACAAAGGGATATAATCTAATAGCCGCAGGCTGAGTGGGAAAATCCAGCAAGGTCTGTCTGCGGAGGTTTCCTCTTGGCCTCTGTGCAGCAATCCTTTCTCCACGGTATGGGGCAGGACCTCCTCTGAAACACAGCTCATACGACCTGTGATCAAACAAGGTAGGTTAGAGAACTTTTTTTATGGCCAGCTCCAACGTACAAAGGTAGGGGAAGATTTCCACCCTTTGGAGAGAAAGGAGCAGGTAAAAGGAGGACTGGAGAAAGTCAGAAAGAAAAATTCTGTTTTCTGAGGCCCGCTTCTGGGGCCCAAAGTGCCCTGACGTTGTAAGAAAAGACTGTAATGAGAGCTTTGAGAGTCATAAGCCGGATGTGTGGATAGAAACATATCTATACATTCTCCATCTCCTAATATCACAATCCAAAAAGGGAAATAAATTGGAACCACAAGAAATAGTGGCAAAGGTTTGGAAAGCTTAAGTCAAAATGTGTTGTTCATAAATACAGTCTGAATAATTTGAACATTTTCTGTTAATGATATGTGTTCAACTATGGTGATATTTTCCAACCAAGATATAATTGGCAATGTCAAAGTCACACACAGGTGGGTAAAATGGCCAATGTCTCTGGGAAATCTTGCTAGTAAGTTTACAGTATCTCTGGTGCAAGATCACTTATATTCAGAAAAAAACACTCAAGGAAAAAATAGCCACATTAAAAAAATAAGCTCCATGTATTTAGATGGAGATATAAATTTGGGGTGATTTATTTCTTATTAGACACTAATAATATTTTTAAAAACAGAGAATGGCAAATAAGGTAATTTTGCAGTTAACTATGTCCTAAAGAAGAATGGTAGTATTTTTACAAGAAAGATATTACTCATCAAAAAGGCAGGGAAGCCTTCAGACTAAACATTAAGTATGTTTGGAAATAATAGAAATTATTGTTTCTTTTACCAACATCAACAATCTTTTGAAGTTAATTTATAAAACTGTCATCTCTATTCACTAATTTTGAATTACTTATGTTACTTATAAATTTGAATACTTATTATATTGCTAATGTTTAATTACTTTTGATATACCTATATCACTATTTTGAATTGATCTATAAATGATCTATAAATGACTTTGATTGTGGTTTTTTTTTTTTGACTTATGGGTATTTACTTTTCATTAAGTAATTTTAACATATTGTTAACTAGAAAAATAAGATGAAGAAAGAAACATTTTAAACACAAAATATAAAAGTAATTTAGAGAGCTTCAAAATAATAAAATTTCAGTTTTATGTCTTTCAAGTAAATTTGCTGTTTTAAAAGTTGTTTTTTGTCACATACCTACCTATTCTATTTATAAAAATATGCTATCTTTTATAAACTACAATTTTTAAATATCTGACAGCATTTGTAGGACTTAAAGCTATTAAATATATAAAGAAATAACAGAAATTATTAGAAATATTCAAGGAAAAACTGATGTATTCTTCAAAAATATTTTAATTTTTAAATTCTATGTTAATTGACTTTTGATACATATTTTACTTTTCCTTCACTTCTTTTCTCAATTCTTAAAAATATCTTTCTTCATAATTTTTGGCAACGTTTTTTTCTACACTTTAATAGCAAACATTGTCATAAAAGTGAAATTCAGCACTAATTAATTTTATGTGTGCAGGCAGAGTGATTTCCTCAGGGAATCAATTTTCATAGAGAGAACTGTGTTGGTACCTGGCAGGATATTCACAGAAATAAAATATTTATTGGCCATCTACTTTGTTTAAGACCTCTTAACAAACCATAACTTATTAAAGCATAAAGTAACATACAAAGTAAATACTTTTAAAATCTGTAAACAACTAATTCCTTTCTTCTTGTGAAGTCTTGTTTAGATCACTAAAGTAATAGCAGATTTTCCCACAACAGTTTTGTGAGTATGGTCTGTTTAACATGAAAACTATAAAAAATTAAAGACAATTGATATATATTTATTCAACTATACCAACTCAGAGGTGATCTGTAATTGTTTTCTGAATAACTTATTAATAATGCTTAGGCGCCTTTGTTGAAATGTATATTTTCTTGCACACAAACAATATGTCAAAATTATTTCTTTTAAAATATACTATGTAAAATTAATATGTTGTTTTTTAGAATTTTAGCATGCACAGAAAGCAAGAACATTGGATTTCTTTATTTGTATAAAGAATTCATTTAAAAATACTTTGTACAACTTCAACACATTGTGTATCTCTGAAGGTACTTTGAGATTTTGCAGTTATAGTATAAATGAGATAAAATGGGAGAGAAAATATTCCCTATGTGCGATTCTTTCTACGTTTATTTCCCACATCGATCTCACAAGTGTTTTTATTTTACACTGATTGATATTGAGCACATACCTCAATTTCTATTATCACAAAAACTATCATTATCAACAAGGACTTTAAGAAATATCTAAACATTATTATCCTGGTAGCAATTCTATATTCCATTTTATCCATTAACTTTGTCTAATTAGTAAAGAAATACTTACGGTAAAAACAAATTAATAGTACAGAAAACATACTCCTGTATACAATTATTACAAATATTTTATTTAGTTCCTATAAAGTATATACACAACTGAGATCAATTACATATAACATTATACTCATGTTACTTTATGTCCTAACTTTATATCAGAAAAAGCTTCCCATATTAATAAATTTAAACTACTTTCAAAGAATCTGTGATACCTACTCAACAATGTTTACATGAATAAATATGATTTATGTAAGCATTATCTTGCAGATGGACATTTTATTTCTTCCCAAACTTCATAGAGTGATTTTAATGCTACAGTAATGATGTACATACAGTTGACCCTTGAAAAATGCAAAGCTTAGGGACGCTTAACCCAACAAAGTTGAAAATCTGTGTATACATTTTAACTCTCCAAACACTCAACTAGTACTAGTCAACTGATGACCAGAAGCCCTACTGATAATATTAACAGTTGATTAATACATACTTTGTATGTTATATGCATTATATACTGTATTTGTAAATAAACTAGAGAAAAGAAAATGTCACCAAGCAAATAAGAAGAAGGAGAAAATACATTTACTCTTCATTAACTTGAAGTGGATCATCATAAAGGTCATCATCCCTGTTGGACATAGCTTCACATTGAGTGAGCTAAGTAGGAGAAAGGGAGACAGGAAGGGCTGATTTTGCTGTAGCTGGGGTGGCAGAAGCTGAAGAAAATTCATGGATAAGTGGACCCTTGAAGTTCAAATCTGTGTTGTTCAAGGGTCAGCTGTATATAAATTTTATTTTCATTTCTTGGAATTTGGTAAGATTGGCTCATCAGGAGGATAATTACTAAATTAATCTTTATAAATCTTTAAAAGTTGTTATCATATGTTGCCAAATCACTTTCCAGAAAATTACACCAACTTACTCTAACAGCAATATATGAGAGTTATAATGTCTTTATCAGGACTGGATATATTTTATTGAAAATACAAACCAATGTTTAATTATTTCTGACACTGTGGCATTCATTATTACTAATTTGAAATACCAGTATATTACATACCTACATCTGTATGTCTACATCAAACCCCATTATTTGTGAATTCCATATTTGCAACTTCTCCAAGATGCATTAAATTTATATGTAATCTCAAAAACCCATACTCACTCATGCTTTCCTGGTCTTTTTTTTAAGATGCACAGAATAAAAAAATTTGATTCTCTCAATGTGCATGCTCCCAGTTGAGGTTAAACAAAGTAATGTTCTACTTTGTTATTTCATTTTTCATGCTATAAACAAGGATCTTTTTCACAGTCTATATGGTGCTCTTTGTTGGTGATATGGCTGCTTAAAATGCCTCCCACACCCCAGAATATTGCTCTGTCTATTGTTCTGTCTATTGTTCCCAAGAACAAGAAAGCTATGATGTGTCTTACAGAGAAAAATATAGTCAATCTCATTTGACACAGGAGATTGGTTCCAGGACCCCCTGGAATACCCAAATCTGGGGATGCTCAAGTTTCTTATATAAAATGGTGTAGTATTTGTATACAAGCTAGGCATATCCTCCTATATACTTCAAATCATCTCTAGGTTACTTACAATAAGTAATATAGTGCAAATGCTATGTAAGTAGTTGTTATACCATATTTTTAATTGTATTATTTTTCTTGTGTTGTTGTTTTTACCCTAATATTTTCAATACACAGTAGGTTGAATTCACAGATGTGGGACCTGCAAACGTTTGATGTTATGTGTGTTAGGCAAGGTTTGTTCAGGCATGCGTTTTGGTGCTGTTGGCTCATGAGAGTTCGATGTTAATAAATCAGAAACACATCTTAAGTAGGGTGTCTCAAAACAGAAACACACATCAAACAAGATTACATAGTGATCAGCTGACGAAAATGTTGTGACCAGAGGCTCACAACAAATTAACCCCATATTTCCTTTGCAAGCAATGATTTAGTGTTTGCTAATTTCTTGTTTGCCACAACGTTATAGAGCATAAATACTGCAAATAACAAAATTTGACTATTGCTAGCTATGCATATATAAACCCAGTCTTCAAAAATAAAGGAGACATTACTCAAGAACTTAAAAGAAAAAAAAAACCTGACAAACAGAATGGTATGCAGATGATGACATTTTACCTGCTGTGGACACAGTAGGAACAAAGAGACTTATGTATTAGCACCTATGTGACAGGAAATAAACTTCTGGACTCTGCAAGATGATGGGCTATAAATAAGACTCTTGAATAAACACAGTACTAAACTGCACACAGGAAAAAGTAGCTAGAATGATTCCATTCACCAGCAAGTATAAAAAATAAAGGAATATGTCTCCTTCAAACTTGATTGAAAATGAACTAATGATAACAACAACAGTAAGGCTCTCTGATAATTAATGAACTTTGGCCTCTCATAACCCAGTGTTCAAATTTACATTGCCTTCAAAGATAGGGTAACTCCAGCTTAGACATTTATGGTAAGATGGTACATAGCCTGAAGCATCTGACAGCAGTAGAAGCAAAACCTCTGTGGTGTAAACACTCAAAATACAGGCTTTGAAACATTCCCACAAACAAAGCCATATAACATAAACACATTGAAAGACATGGGATTAACGACTAACTATAAGAATAAGAAGAAACATAAATTGCACAATTATATCCAAAACATTCATATAACAAAATTGGCCGGGCACGGTGGCTCACGC
>NW_012103476.1:217842-219550 GCF_000951045.1 Mandrillus leucophaeus
TATGCACTATCATTTGTTCAGGTAGATCTCTAAAAGAGGAAAGAAAACAAGCGTAGAGTTATGAGGTCATATTTCAAAAGATTACTATTTAGGATATTCCCAAGTTTGTAAGGAGATGTGGCTTCTCTTACAAAAAACACAATTCCAAGCATAACAACACAAAACAGTCATACTCTTCCACACTGAAAGCACATTGAGGATACTTAGTAAAATCGCAGAACACTAAAGAAAAAAAAAAGATCTTTTAAAATTCACCCGAGGTAAACGACATAATTATAAAAAAAAATAGGTTGACAGAAAGATAGATTCTCAACAAGATCATGAAGATCATGGAATAAAACATGAATAGGGGTCAGGCGTGGTGGCTCATGCCTGTAGTCCCAACACTTTGGGAGGCCAAGGTGGGCAGATCACCTGAGGTCAGGAGTTCGAGACGAGCCTGGCTGACATAGTGAAACCCTGTCTCTACCAAAACTATGAAAACTTAGCCAGGAGTCGTGGTGGATGCTTGTAATCCCTGCTACTTGGAAGGCTGAGGTATGAGAATCGCTTGAACACAGGAGGCGGAGGTTGCAGTGAGCCAAGATTATGCCACTGCAGTCCAGCCTGGGCAACAGAGCAAGACTCCATATCCCCCAAAAAAGAAAAAATATATATATACACACACACACATTTATATAGACACACATACACACATATATACACACACACACACATACACACACATATATACACACCATATATGCACACACACACATACACACACACTATATATATAAACATGGCATAGCAAGTTTTTATGACAATATTGAAAAGGATAAACATAAGTCAAAAGAAAGCTGGGGAATGTTAATAACTATCAGACACAATTAGAAGCACTTCAAAAATTTTAAAGGATAAAGATTTCTGCACTGGAACAACAATTTATCAAGAACATATCCCAAATACTAAGGAACCTAACAATAGATCTCAAATATATTTTTAAAACATAATTGTCAAATATTAATTTACATATTAATTTAATTGGCTAAGCTACTACATTTCTTGGATATTTAAACATAGTTGGTCAGTCATTTATATATTCGGTAAACAAAATGAGAAAAAATGCATTATTTAGGAAACAAAATTTACAACTTGATAGGATGTATACAGCTAAAACTTTGTACTCAAATTGTTAATCTTTTAAAGTATAGAGTCTGCAACCAAGTTAGAAAATTGGATTTAACAATAAGACTGCCTGCTGCTGTGATCCCAGTGTACAGTGAAATTTTGAGTGTGGACCACTAACAATAGGAGCTCTGTACCTGTAAAGAGCCTCTAAAAGTTGGACTTTCCTCTACAAAGCTCTACCTGCTATGTCAGGAGTCGATTATGAGTACCATCTAATTCTACATGTTTTTTATCCTAGATAAAATACAATCTGGATGCCTCTGATGGCAGAGTTTAAGTTGCGTGTCCCTGCCTTGGCCCAAATTGGGTTTTACTTTCTGCCTTTAGGAGGCAGATTTCTATTAGAAGATGATTCTTCCTGGATCTATCGGTTGGTCTATCTATCTATCTATCTATCTATCTATCTATCTATCTATCTATCTATCTATCTATCTATCTATCTGTCTATCTATCTATCTATCTATCTGTCTATCCATCCATCCATCCATCCATCTATCTATCTATCTATCTATCTATCTATCTATCTATCTATCTATCT
>NW_012103476.1:220627-222365 GCF_000951045.1 Mandrillus leucophaeus
CAGAGTTCCACTCCTTGTGATATCACTGCATTGTATACACAGGTGTAACCATTTGGTTCTTAGTATTACCCTGTGCAGTGTTGGCTGCTGTTACTATTGGGAAGTGTAAAGATCCAACCTGATTCAGAGGACATATATCAAATGGGTAACATCTCAGATGCTTCTCAATTTCTGACTGAACAATTTTAGTGTCATAACCAGAACATTTCTCAAATTAGGAGAAATTATTAAAAAGTCCTTCCTTCCTTCCCTCCTTCCTTCCTTCCTTCCTTCCTTCTTTCTTTCCTTCCTTGACAGAGTCTCGCTATGTCACAAGGGTGGAGTGCAGTGGTGCGATCTCGGCTCGCTGCAACCTCCGCCTCTCGGGTTCAAGCAATTCTCCTGCCTCAGTCTCCAGAGCACCAGGGATACAGGCACATGCCAGCCACCATGCCTGGCTAATTTCTTTTGTATTTTAGTAGAGACAAGGTTTCACCGTGTTGCCCAGGCTGGTCTCGAACTCCTGAGCCCAGGCAGAGAAAACATTTGATACAATTCAACCAGTTATAATAAAAATTATTGTCAAACCATAAATAGAGGTCAAATTCTGGAATGGATGAAATGTATACACCAAATTCTACAATAATCTAATTCTAAATGTTGGAACATTAGAATAATTCTTAAATGGGAACAAAATCAATGCTTCTATGCAATAATATACTGGTGGTCTTATTCAAAAGAGATAAAAGTGTGAGAATACAAAAGAAAACAGCAAACTTGTCATTATTATGAATAATGTAAATCTCTCTTTAGATGATTTCATTTAACCTACAAATAAAATGTTAGAATAAATAAGAAAGTTTATTAATTTATTTCAATGTAAAATTAATATGAAAAATTTAATTACACTTTTGTATGCCAGAAGCAATTAGAAAACAAGTATTTTAAATAGGACTATTTATAATATGGACTAAGGCCATAGAATACCCAGCAATACAAGTAAATAATATGTGTAAGACTACTGGCGAGAAAATAATTTAAAAATTATTTATAGATGTTTAAAGATGATCATAATTGAGATTAATATGTTCAAAAGAAGAAAATACATTTTTTAAATTAATTTATAAAATTTATGAGATTTTAGATAAGGCTCAGCAGGATGAAGCTTCTTAATTAATTCAAAAATGTGTTTTGAAAAGTGAATGGAAAACAATAGCCAAAATATTTTAAGGAACAAAAGTTGGGTGAGATAATCTAGTTGTGGATATACAATAAATTTATAGTAATTAAAAAGTACAATATGAGTGTGAAACAAGCAATTGATCTAGTAAACAGAATATATGGTGTATTGAAAGAAGTCCAAATATATGACAACCAGATATATGACACAGGTGGCACTGAAAATTAGTGGAAAAACAATAACTGAGCAAAAACAACCATTATCCATGTGATATCCATGTCCATATCGATTTATATGTGATATCCAGATCCTTATATGTGACATCCAGATCCAGAGCCACATATACAGTACATCTGTATATGCACTGTGCAGAAAAATAAAATAAAAAAGCTACTCCGGTTATCCTAAAGCTTTTATTTGTTCACTTATCATACCAATTGGAACTCTTTTGAAAATACCCCTTTCTGCCTGAAACATTTGCTCTTTGCATTTTGCACGTATTAAACTTGGAGCCAATATTTTATGATAGGGCCAATACTGATCTCATTCAAAGAGTAATGCTACTTTCTCATCTCTTCT
>NW_012103476.1:222415-224870 GCF_000951045.1 Mandrillus leucophaeus
CCATAGAATACCCAGCAATACAAGTAAATAATATGTGTAAGACTACTGGCGAGAAAATAATTTAAAAATTATTTATAGATGTTTAAAGATGATCATAATTGAGATTAATATGTTCAAAAGAAGAAAATACATTTTTTAAATTAATTTATAAAATTTATGAGATTTTAGATAAGGCTCAGCAGGATGAAGCTTCTTAATTAATTCAAAAATGTGTTTTGAAAAGTGAATGGAAAACAATAGCCAAAATATTTTAAGGAACAAAAGTTGGGTGAGATAATCTAGTTGTGGATATACAATAAATTTATAGTAATTAAAAAGTACAATATGAGTGTGAAACAAGCAATTGATCTAGTAAACAGAATATATGGTGTATTGAAAGAAGTCCAAATATATGACAACCAGATATATGACACAGGTGGCACTGAAAATTAGTGGAAAAACAATAACTGAGCAAAAACAACCATTATCCATGTGATATCCATGTCCATATCGATTTATATGTGATATCCAGATCCTTATATGTGACATCCAGATCCAGAGCCACATATACAGTACATCTGTATATGCACTGTGCAGAAAAATAAAATAAAAAAGCTACTCCAGTTATCCTAAAGCTTTTATTTGTTCACTTATCATACCAATTGGAACTCTTTTGAAAATACCCCTTTCTGCCTGAAACATTTGCTCTTTGCATTTTGCACGTATTAAACTTGGAGCCAATATTTTATGATAGGGCCAATACTGATCTCATTCAAAGAGTAATGCTACTTTCTCATCTCTTCTGTTGCCAAATGCCCATGTCCTGGGATAGAGACAAGTCTTCCAATCCCTAAGAAAGGATTTGCTTACATTGCATAGTAAAAATAATTGCTCTCTCTTTTTTTCAGAGGGGAAGAGGGGCAGTTATTTCCATACCTGTATAAACTCTGAGATTAATAATTTCAGAGTTCCACTCCTTGTGATATCACTGCATTGTATACACAGGTGTAACCATTTGGTTCTTAGTATTACCCTGTGCAGTGTTGGCTGCTGTTACTGTTGGGAAGTATAAAGATCCATTCTCTCTTATTAGAGAGAATTCCAGAACAAGAGGATTAAACTGAGTCTCATCTGGGCAAATGGGACTATAATTGTGAATTTAGTCTTAAGTGCAAAAAGTGTGAAAAACTTCTGAATCTAAGAGAAAAACTTAATTGAGCGCTGTGTGTTCATTCTCTCATTTAATCCCCATGAAAATCCTATGATCTAGATATTACTATTATCCTTATTCTATTACTATCACCCTTTTCAAATGTTGGATAGAAGATTTCTAGTTAGGAAGAAGAAATTGCCGTCTTGATGATTAGTGGGATAAAAGTCCAAATTATTTACAATATGAAACTAAGCTTATGTTTTATTGAAAAGTTCATAATATGCCTAAAAATTGATGTTAATTAATTTTAATTTTTCTTTATTCCCTTGGAGAGAATAACATGCTTAAAGACTTCACTTATTTTTTTGAATATGTCATATAATTATCAATGTATAATGTATCTCCTATTCATTCATATATTAATTGATACTATTACAATAAACTACGGAAAGTATCTGCCTAAAAACAAGTGATCCAGATGGAGGGAGACTTCCAAGAGACTTTTTGAAACCAATTAAGGACACTGGTAAATACCGTGCGTATTTTATGCTAGCTTTTAGAAAAATGTAAATGGAGACCTGATTATCATTCCAACCGAGAACATTACATAATTGCTCCATTGACTGTATTAACTTTCAGGATGTTCATGTTCAATTTAAGACATGTATTATCCTGACATAAACTTCTTTGTGGCTTCTATCTTGGCATTGTAATGGACTTTCTCTTAGAAATGATTAAATTACTCATATTTTTAGTGAGCATTTAAGGTCACTAGAGTCCATTTGAGGAATATTCTCATTCAAATATACCAGTGACTCACTTGTAAAAAGCAACAATTCATTCATTTATGAATCAACCTGGATCCAATGCTCTGATATTTTAAAAGAGACCAATGTTAATTATTGAAGAGTAGATTTCATATTCATAAATATTTTATTAATATGCCTTTATGAAACGGTTGTTAAGTCCAATTCTGATCAAGATCTTGTGTGTATTTTTCCCTGTTTTAAAGCATTGAATCAATGACTTAAAGAGTTATTTATTTAAAAGATCATAGAGATGATAAATTTAACATTTTAGAAATTAACCTATTTTTAAAAAGATATTTGAAGGGTGATATTGCTTTGTAATTAGAAAAGAAAACTGAAGAAGTAGATATTTCAAAACAATATGAACTTAATAGGAAAAGAGCATTTTAAACTCCACATGAAAAGCCATCCTGTTTCTCAATCTAACTAATATCTGTTTCAGTGAGATAGATGCTACTTTCTTTTTCTTTCACTTTCTTATCCTACTAAAAATTTTTAAAATTTTGATGTAAGG
>NW_012103476.1:225990-228237 GCF_000951045.1 Mandrillus leucophaeus
CTGAGATCATGCCACTGCTTTCCTTCATTCCTTCCTCTTTCTTTTTCTTCTTGTGTGTGTGTGAGGTTTATTTTCTTCACATCCAAGGACAAATATAGCAGATCATATGGCTACATTCTGCTTCGCAAAGGTGTGCCGTAAACTCACTATTCCTTGATTCTTAGAAAGTTTGTCAGTATCTTTTTTTCAGTCCCATTTCAAGACCAGGAAGTCTGGTTTCAGTTGATAATATAGGATCAGGTCATTGTCTCTTTGGGCTTATTTTTTTTCCTCTTTATCCATGTCTTGCTTTAGAAACTGTAATCCAGCACATGCCAATATTCATTTTTCAGCCATCTCTCCCACTCTGTGTTTCTATTCCATTTGTTGAGCATGGAAATATTTGTATTGCTTCAGGACTCATCAATATTTGCTTAGTTGTTCTTTTCTATCTTTCTGTTTATCTGACAGTGTTATTTGTTTGGAGGGAGAGGTGCAACCAAATGTTAATTTTTTGTGCCATAATGACAAGAAGTTCGTGAATCGAGTTTACATATTTATACATCTATGCTGGCTGAAGATTTACATGTGAGTATTCTTAATGTCTATATACTCTACACATATTGCCAATTGCCTTCATGGTAATTTCATTTGAATGTCACA
The DNA here is from genome assembly GCF_000951045.1 of Mandrillus leucophaeus. NCBI lineage: Eukaryota > Metazoa > Chordata > Mammalia > Primates > Cercopithecidae > Mandrillus > Mandrillus leucophaeus. The sequence goes on from NW_012103476.1 coordinate 226,633, forward strand.
TGTGCATATTCAAGTTAAAAACATACAAATCAGAACTCTTCCCAATCTTCTCTATAGAGAAGCTAAGAACGATGATAAAATATTATAGGAGTTGTTAGCCAGAATGACCAGTTTAGAGAGGAACATAACCTAAATGGAGCTGAAAAACGCAACATAAGAACTTCACAATGTAATCACAAGTATCAATAGCTGAATAGACCAATCAGAGGAAAGAATTTCAGAGCTTGAAGACTATCTTGATGAAATAAGACAGGGAGACAAAATTTGAGAAAAATAGAATGAAAATGTATGAATAAAACCTCCAAGAACTGTGGGATTATGTAAAAAGACTGAACCTATGACTGATTGTGGTACCTGAAAGAGATGGAGAAAATGGAACCAATTTGGAAAACATACTTCAGGATATCATCCAGGAGAGCTTCCCCAACCTGGCAAGGCAGGGCAACATTCAAATTCAGGAAATCCAGAGAAACAGTAGAAATCATGGAAAAATCAACCCCAAGACACACAATCATCAGATTTTCCAAGGTCAAAACCAAGGGAAAAATGTTAAGGGCAGCTAGAGAGTAAAGCCAGGTCACCTACAGAAGGAAGCCCACCAGACTAACAGTGAACCTATCAGCAAAAACCCTACAATCCAGAAGAGATCAGGGCCAATATTCAACATTCCTAAAGAAAATAATTCCCAACCCAGAATTTCATATCTGGCAAAACTAAGATTTATGAACAAAGGAGAAATAAAATCCTTTTCACACAAGCAAATGCTGAGAATTTGCCACCACCAAGCCTACCTTGCAAGAGCTCCTAAAGGAAGCACTGAATATAGAAAGGAAAATCCTTTATCAGCCACTACAAAAGCACACTGACGCACACAGACAAATGACACTATAAAGCAACTACATCAACAAGTCTTCCAAATAACCAGCCAGTATCATGATGACAGGATCAAATTCACACACAATATTAACCTTAAATATAAATGGGCTAAATGCCCAAATTAGAAGACACATGGCAAGCTGGATAGAGTCAAGACCAATCAATGTGCTATATTCAAGAGAGACCCAACTCATGTGCAAAGACACACACAGGTTCCAAATATAGGGATGCAGGAAACTGTATCAAGCAAATGGAAAGCAGAAAAAAAGGGGTTGCAATCCTAGTTTCTGGCAAAACAGATTTTAAACCAACAAAGATTAAACAAGAAAAAGAAGGGCATTATATAATGGTAAAAGATTCAATTCAACAAGAGCTAACTATCCTCAATATGTAAGCATCCAATACAAGAACACCCAGATTCATAAAACAAGTATCTTACAGACCTACAAAGAGACTGAGACTTCTAAACAATAATAGTCGGTGACTTTAACATCCCACTGTCAATATTAGACAGATCAATGAGACAGAATATTAGCAAGATATTCAGGACTTGAACTCAGCTCTGCATCAAGTGGGCCTGACAGGTATCTACAGAACTCTCCACCCAAAAACAACAAAATACACCTTCTTCTTGGCACCACATGGCACTTATTCTAAAATTGATCACATAACTGGAAGTAAAAACACTCAGCAAATGCAAAAGAACTGAAATCATAACAAACAACCTCT
>NW_012103476.1:229127-229492 GCF_000951045.1 Mandrillus leucophaeus
TCATTCATAAGAGGGAGCTGAACAATGAGAACACATGGACCCAGGGAAGGGAACAACACACACTGGGTCCTGTAAGGGGAAGGGGGTTCTTGGGGGGAAAGAGAAAATCAGGAAAAATAGCTAATGCATGGGGGGCTTAATACTTAGGTGAGGGGTCAACAAGTGTAGCAAATCACCATGGCACACATTTACCCATGTAAGAAACTTGCATATCCCGCACATGTACCTGGAAGCTTAAAATAAAATAAAAATTAAAAAAAATAGTTTCAGAAAATTATTGTAAAAACACTTAGTAACAAATCAATACTATTTATTTGTGTTTATGTATTATCAATAACAATTTTTTAAAGTTTACATATTAAATC
>NW_012103476.1:229542-230946 GCF_000951045.1 Mandrillus leucophaeus
TTAGCAGCTGGAATTCTTAAGAGTACATTTAAGTGATATATAGAAGCACAGTGCCTAGCAAATATTTGTGCTTGAAAGTCTTGGCTATACTCCCAAATTTCTCCTAAAGTTTTTAGTTTATCATTTATCACTCAATCGATACCTCATATCTAAGAACTAGTTCAGGCCTAAGCCATAAATATTAACCTATGAATTCAGGGCTAACGATTAATCAGATTTTTTAGCCTTTTATGTTACACATGGTTTCTATTTGAATAATAGATTGTATTTTACTCTTGAAGTGAAGTAACATCAATCTTGAAAGGTAGTTGTGAATTGTTTATGAGATTCAATGTAACTAAAAAAATGAATTTCAGCTTTCCTTGTGTTTATAGGTATTTAAATACAAAATGATTAGAGATAGATAATGTAAATGTAATCATCACAGATGATTACATTACAATACAAAATGTACCTTTCTTACATAAAAATTATAAGAAGTAGCCATGCTAGAAAATGCTGATAAAAAGTCAAAATTTAAATATTACTCATCAGCTCGTTTTCATACTCCAAATCTTTGACCAGATCTAGGTGTCTGGGTTTGTGGATAAACGTGCATGTCTGTATAATTTTAACTCTTGTCTGTCCACCTAGTGAGCAATGAACAGGCACTCAGACGGGCCAGAATTTGGCTTTCAAGTATTGCTCCTGTATGAAAATAAGCCAGGGCTCTTTGGAGAAGTGACTGATAGCAGTTGTGGACATGAATGTTACATAGTAAGCCCAGGACTTCTTGTCGTACCAGGAAAAACAAAACAAAACAAAACACTTTACTATCAATATTTTCGTATAAAGGCACAAGAACCAGCTTAAAGAAATATTCACTCACCAAATCTGGGCATATCGACACATAAACAGTTGCTTTAAAAAACATACCATCAAAATAAATAAGTGAATATAAAATTTCAACTTTAATTTTTTTCATTATTCTTGATTTGTAATTCTGAAAGGACCCCTATTTTATCTATAACTTATACTTTAGTTTTTCACAAAACTATTTTATAAATAGAAAAAACAGAATTTTAGACCAATATCCCTGATGAACATCAATGCAAAAATCCTCAATAACATACTGGCAAACTGAATCCAGCAGCACATCAAAAAGCTTATCCACCATAATCAAATGGGTTTCATCCCTGAGATGCAAGGCTGGTTCAATATATGCAAATCAATAAACGTAATCCAGCATATAAACAGAACCAAAGACAAAAACCACATGATTATCTCAATAGATGCAGAAAAGGCCTTTCACAAAATTCAACAGCCTTCATGCTAAAAACTCTCAATAAATTCGGTATTGATGGAACGTATCTCAAAATAATAAGAGCTATTTATGACAAACCCACAGCCAATATCACACTGAAT
>NW_012103476.1:235571-237892 GCF_000951045.1 Mandrillus leucophaeus
CAATATGATTGCTACATTAAATATTCTAACACATTCTATGCTGGCATTCAATGAATATTTTGGATCAACATTTGAAAGTGGAGATCTTTTCAAGCAGATATCTCTGATTATGGCTATTCTAGATTTATTTTTTGAATATTTAGCATTCATAATTTTATGGATAATAATTTTTTGAGAATCTTAATATTTGTAACAAGTATTATTTATGCATATGATTACCTTGGAAGTTGGCATTGGAAAAGGAAGAAAAATCAAAATAAAAAAATGAAATTAATAGTTGCCTTGAGTTATGTATTGTTGGGATATTATGAGTAAAACAAGTCCCTTCTTTTTTGCCTTCTCCAGGGAACATTAGTAAACCAATTTAGTTTGTCATGGATGTAAAGGCAAAAGAATAGGACTCACGCCCTTATACTTAGTTAAATGACAGTGTAAGTGTGAAAAATCATATAAAATGATGAAATAATTCTACAATACTCAAACCAGGAGTAGATTGATAACCTAAAAAAATTATTTTTAAAAAAAGCAAAAGTTTTTATAGTTACCTCAGCATTCCCTCAGCATGAGGTAAGCACATCTTTTAGATTATACTTTGCCATACTTTCTTTAAGCATTTCATAATATTTTCACTTTTATTTGAAAGAGAAATGGCTTGCAATATTTAAAATGCTATGGGAGATGAAAAAACATTCATGTTTTCATAATCTCTTCTGGGAATTTTTACTCAATTTCTTTGACAATTTTGCGATTACAAAGTTGGTCAACTCATTAACGGAAGCAAGTTTTATTATAGAATCAGTATTGTATTTCTAATGGATGTTATTTTAGGAAAGTACAGCATAAACAGTGACCTATATTTTATAATTAAATGTTTATACAATAATATATAATACCTCTTTACAATTTTGCAAATAATTCAGTGGAAACTCTTACTAATATAAAGAATTCCCTTTTATTCTATGTTCTAACATATTAATCGCTAGAATCAGAATAAACCCTGAAAGAGAGGTCATGATTTGTATTCTCTGCAGTTCCCAATAAGAGGAAATAGTATTACTCAACTATGTTAACAGAGACATATGAATTTACTTAATTCCCCTGACACACTGTTGCTTTCTAAGTATGCTTTCTCATTAAATAGGTTCAAATCATGAAATAGGTTCTGAATCATTAAATAGGTTCAAAGTGCAGGATTTAATTAATTTGCAATTCTTAAAATGACAAATTGTTGAACATCCATGGTTACATAAACTATCATGTGGAAGTTCTAAGGAGGTTAATTTCTTCATTATGAAAAAGATCATTAGTTTTTTCTTTTGCATTTTTTTCTTTCACAGAACTGTAACTTGTCCGATAAAGTTAGAGAATGAAAGAGAGTAGAATAGTGCAAGAAATTATAGGAACTAAGATTAGAAAAAGAGTCACGAATTTTTAATGGAGATTTTATAAACTATGCTACAAAAATTGAGTTTATTCTGGAAATAATGACAATACACCAAAAGACTGAAAGTGGTTGTAGGATAAATTGGACGGATCTTAAAAATATTTTTTTGATTGGAAAACATGAAAATGAGGAGAATCATAAGGAGGGATTCCAGATAAGGAAAGGTGAGTACCTGAATCGAAATGGTACCTGTGAAAATGTGTGTAGTGGAGTTAAACTGCACCTGCATGTAATATTTTGATGATCATGGCCAAAAAGAACTACTTTTGTGATGCCACAGTGGCAGACATGAATTTAAGGATTGTCACTGGATTTATTTGTAATGGGATACCAAGACCATATGACCATAAATTATACAGAGTGAGCAGAGAAGAAGAGTTATTGAAGAAAACTGATGTGATAAACATGTCAAACACATCAGAACCCAGAAAGGGAAAGTCTTTTTGAGATGTAACTCAATGACTTTGTGTTAGCTAAGCCAATTTTAAAGTTTTAAGAGATGGAATGATCCACAGATTCAAATAGGACCGTTTCAAATAAGGAACGTACTGCATCCTGAAAATTATTGAGGTTATGAATAATTGTAGCAAAGATTTTCTCCCTTTCCCCTCTCCTTCCTCCCTTCCTTTCATTTCTTTCTTTCCTTTCTTTCTTTCTTCTTTTCTTTTTTCTTTTCTCTTCTTTCTCTCTCTCTCCCCCTCCATCCTTCCTTCCTTCCTTCCTTTCTTCTTCCTTCCTTCCTTCCTTCTTTCTTTCTTTCTTCCTTTCTTCCTTTCTTTTCCTTCCTTCCTTCCTTCCTTTCCTTTGTTCATTGTTAAATTCCTATATGCTCTTCTTATATTAATCCTTCTTTCTAGTTATTAAATGTTGTGTTATC
>NW_012103476.1:241882-264643 GCF_000951045.1 Mandrillus leucophaeus
AAGAGAGCAAATACAAATAATTCCGAACATATTTCATCTGTTTTGGCCTTAAAGTATTGGAAAATGTATATTTATTGTCTATGTTCTTCTATCTCTTAATGTTTTACAAGATGAGTTTCTGAAGCTATCTGTAAATAAAATGCAAGTAACAATAGCAGGCTTTGTAACCTGCATAGACAGAATAATTTTTTAAAAGAATTCTAAGTGGGAATAATTCTTAAAGATAAATGTCAACAGGCAGAATTGTTTGCAATTAGTCCCTTTAAAAATATTCCTTTCAAAATTTAAAACTTAAATCAAGAGCGAAGTTATCATAAAACTGCTATAAAGAGGGATTTTCCCCAGCATCTCTTACTGCTTCTTCATTTCTTGCAGCTTGTATCCAATGCATGTTGCTGACGTTATGCTCTGCAGATTCTCATTACACCGAGTTCTTCTGTGTTCATCTGCTTCCTCAAGGCCATGATCCATTACATCTGTCTCAGCTCAGCTGATGCTCTGGCAGTGGTTCTCTGCACTGAGCATTGCTGCCACACACCTTTGGTCTTTAAACCTGAACTGAAATGAAGCTTAAACTAAAATGTAGAGGGCAAATGGTGTGCAAAACAAAATTTAAATAGTAGTGATTAATCTTTCCAATGAAGTTTTTTGGTTCTAGCCCATTAATTTTCAATGAACGTTCATTAAGTACTTATCATGTACTAGCCACCATGTTACCTCCAAAAATAAAGATGATAGATAAATGATATTTGGTTTCGGCACTCATTTCATATTATTGTGTGTGTATACGTATGTGTAGACAAACTAATAATATTATGACATGGATAATCACATGATCGTAGAAACTATGTAGTGTGTGAGCCTGAAGAGCTGGAAGTAAAAGGTGGTAATGAATCTGCACCTTCTCATCCCCCCAGTGACATCACTAACACCTAAATCCAATCTCTGTGGAGTTAGATCCATGAAGGAAAGGAGACTTTGATTTCACCATGGTTCTACTCCCAGGCCCCTAAAATTACCAAGCACTGAACAAATATGTGTTGAATTAATGAATGAGTTAGAGTTGAACAAAATTTATATTCTCAGTAAACTCAACCTCCTTATTAAAAGACTCTTAACAAAAAGAACAAAACTGTGACACTTGCATAATTCTCAGAAATACTATTCATTTCCAAAAGCTTTAAACTTCTAAATAAAAAATGTATAGAAAGAAAACACTGTAAAAAAATAAGTTTTTGAATAAAACAAATTTTAAAATTTGTAGACTTCACATTTATTAAGATTTTATCCAAAGATTGCTGAGTTTTCACAAGGCTGTTTCATGTGCTTTTCTGCCTTAACTCTTTCCTTTACAACAGATTGAGACAGTCTGGAGAGAATGACATTATCTGACCGGTGGTTTTGCTTTAATAAGTGTGGTTAGTTTCAAGTACTAAATTTGACATGAAGTAAAAGAATGAATAGGCAAGCAGTAAACTCATGTGACTTCTAACTAGAATTTTCAAAAGGGAAGGGAAAAGAGAGGAGGAGGCAACAATCATTTCTCATGCATTTTTTATTTATTCGTCAGCAGGTGAAAGATAAGCCACACCCACATCCTAGCACCCATACAGAGAAATAGGCCATGGATTCTACCTTCGAAAAAGAAGACAAACATAACTTCAAATGTGAAGTTTTCAATTTAATTTTCAAGAAATTGAAATTGAATCTAACAATTTCAATTCCTTGAAAATTAAATCTTAAGAACATTTATCACTCCTCTTAGGATAATCAAAATAATTCCAACTTCCCAAAAATTTCTGTAATAAAAGCTGGGGAAAGGAATTTGAAAAGTCCCACTTCCTACCAGCTGGTCAGTTGTTTAAATTTTATGTAGAACATAGCCCTTTATAAAAGCTATGAATTTTTTTAGTTTTGTCTAAAATTTATGGAATTATAGCATCCTCTACATACCTCCTTTTTTTGTACAGAGTCAGAAAGAGCTCTGGTTCTTAGAGAAAACTATACATCTTGAGAAGAAAGAAAGAAAGCAAGAAGGAAGGAAGGAAGGAAGGAAGGAAGGCAGGCAGGAGAAAGAAGTAGAGAGAGAGAAAAAAATTCTATAACCAAAAAAATGACAATAATTTAAATCATGACATAAAGGGAGTTTAAATTTACACTGAAAATTGAGAGATTTGCTGGAAAGAGCCGAAAAATTACACCACAAACAATAATCCAAAATAATGAAACTAAAAGGAAGTATAATAATTTTAAAACAATAAACACATTGCTGATATCAAAAGCCAAAAAAATTATCGAGGAGATAAATATAAAGAATACCCACAGGAGACAGATAAAACTAAACCTGTTTATTTCCTGGAGATAACTCTGCTAGATTCACTAAGCACCTTGGTACCTGTGATTTTGAATCCCCAGGGGACAGAATATGATTGCGCAGACATCTGCATACAAAGGCGAGAATTGGATTCCATGTAATGCTAGGTACCGGGAAAGAGCAATTCTACCGAGAAAACTCCAACTGCTGCTCTACAGACTTGGCACAGAAGTAGACTATCCACCTCGTCTACAGGCAAATAGAGAATGCTACAAGAAATGAAAGCCCCCCAAAATGTGACATGTCTGGATGTAAGGCCATACTCTGGGAAGAAATATGTATAGTTAAAATTGAATTTTTGTTATTCAGAAGAAGGAGAGACTATTTACTGGTTCATTGATTATTAATGTCTTTTGGCGTGGAGAAAATAAATCACAAGGACAGAATTTAAGTACCATGGTACATTGCTTGGAAAAAAAAAATAGCCTGGTCTTGTTGATTGAGACTTCTTTGTGGCAATAGCTAATGTTTTGGGTGGATAACAGCACTTAACTTAGGGAGTCCACTGGGAATTTTATTATGAGGGGGTTCGGAGAAGAGATGTGTGGATAATTCTTTCGTTATAGTCCTAGAGCGTGATAATGCTTTTTCTTATATTAGTGCTCATCAAAAATTTTTTCTGTGGGTGAGACTTAATAGTAGAACAGTCAGGATGACTTGCCATATGGATCTAAACATTATCTTTCCAATTGTCCCCTGTGATTGGTCACTGGGTCTCTTAACACTTGGATGGAGGGCAGCTACATGAGTATCTTACTCGTGGAGTCATGTTCATTGGCACAAGCCTAATTTTCCTTCAGCAGAAAGCAATACAATGAGAATAAATTATATCTAGTGGTAATTTCATTGTAAATCAGTTTTTCACTGCATAGATGAATGCAAGTTGTTCTCAATGGGCCAACAATGTAGATCTGATATTTAAAAAATTGGTTTACAGGCTTCTTCCTCTACAGCTATGCATGGTCTTTTTAATACCATATATATTTCCACAGTATTCCATCAAGCATTTTTTCTAATCAAGATAAATACCTTTACTGCAAAAATATTCTCCATCCCACAAAGGAATGTTGTTTTCTATGGAATAACCTACAGATATTTCAATTACAATACCAAAGAGGAGAGACAGTATGCGATAGGGGTGGTTGCCTGACAAAATGTTCTCTATGCACTGGATAACAACCATATGGTGCTTCTTGTTCTCTTATTACCATTGGGTCAGCCCGGTGGGAAGGGGTCCCTGCAGAGTCTCTGACCCACCTGTGCACCGGGAAGCTCACATTGGAATGGAGTCACAGAAGTTCACTTCATTTGCAGCGGGGAGGAGCCTGGCTCCTCCTCTTCCTGGGTGGAGCTTAGAATTCAAACTGCAAGATGGGAGGCACACCAGCAGGGCCTCTGGCTATGGGGAGGGTCCACGTTACCCTGTTTTTCCCTTTTCACCCAATAAAACGCTGCTTTACTCATCCTTCAAATAATCTGCAAGCCTAAATTTTCATGGCCATGTGACAAGGATCCCATCTTTAGTTGAACTAAGGAAAAGTCCTGCAACACCATAATACACGCCCTGGGAAGAGTTCCTCTCTTATGATTGTACTTAGGTAACTTGTTTGCAGATATTGCCTTCTCAAACTTAGCTCATGGCTCTAGGTTCTTTGTTTTAGAGCATTTGGTATGTAATAGAGAAATGCTCCTGCCAAATGCTACAAAATCAGTTCCATTTAAAATCAGGCAGATACTTTACCATTTCAGTATCTCTATTTTACAAAAAAGAAAAAAAAAAAACAGGTAAAACAGGACAACGTACTATCTTCAGTTACTGATTATGACTGTGCAAAATAATAAAAGTGCTGCTTTTAAACAGACTCAGGAAACATGATGCCCAGAAAATTCTCTGACATGCCTCCTTATAGTAACATGTCCAACAGAAAACATTAAAAGAAGGCTGCTTTATGATGGCCAACATCACCCCAACAGATAAATAATTTTACCCAAGGATGGAAGGTGAAGATAACATAGACTAGGTAATATTGCAGAGAATAAATAGGAGATACAGGATTGTGAAGGGTTGCAAAAATGAGGACTGTAGACCTGATCTGTATTTTTCCTTGCTAGTTATAAGTATATTTATGCATGTCATTAATTTTCTCATTAAACTCTTCTACATTCCCTTCATGTAGGTGCATCATGTTGATAGTTCTTAATTTTAAAAGCTTACACATAGGCTTAATAATATGGAGAATCATATTTTGTAGTAAAATATTTTGACTAGTATTGGATGTGAGTCATAGATTCTAAACTGAGGGCCTGATGCCTCATTGGTAAGATGTATACTCATTCCCCTTGGAGATGAAAGTGAGTTCACTTCCAGTAATTCTGGATATAAACGCTTTATGTTAGGTGGTATTTGTTTTGTTTTCATTAAAGATTTAATGGATGGACGGATGGATGGATGGATGGATGGATGGATGGGTGGATGGTTGGGACTACAGATAGATGAATGTTTGGCAGACAAAACAAACTGTGATTGATATATTTTTCATTTTTGCCTTCCTAATATCAAAACAATATTTTTATTTGTTGAGAAATCCCCCACTGGTTATATTTCAAGATGGGGTAATAATTTGCCTAACACTAATGAAACTGAAGCAACTGAGAGTCAATGATATAACTACTTAAGCTCACTTTGTGTTTCAGAACTCGGAACACCAGATTTTTTTTTCTCATCTACATCATAAAAGATATCACAAACACCTACACATTCATCCTTGAATAATACTGAATAGCTTAATTATATTATTGGAAAGAAATTAATAAATTTTCTTTCTTCTATTCCCTTGTATAGTTTAATGATCAAATATGGATGCTTGTGTAAAGGTGTGTGTGCATAGATATATACAAAAACTTATATACACAAATATATATACACACCTATTTGCATATATACTAAACCTCAATGTATATAAATAACCAATAAAGTTTTTTTATGACTTATTATTTATTTATTTATTTTTAAGACAGAGTCGTGCTCTGTTGGCTAGGCTGGAGTGCAGTGGCGTGATCTCAGCTCATGGTAATCTCCACCACCCGGGTTCAAGCAATTTTTGTGCTTCAGCTTCCTGAGTAGCTGAGATTACAAGCACCCAGCACCACTCCTGGATAATTTTTGAATTTTTAGTAAAGACAGGATTTTACCATGTTGCCCAGGTTGGTCTCTAATTCCTGGCCTCAAGTGATCCACCTGCCTCGGCCTCCCAGTGTGCTGGGATTACAGGCGTGAGCCACCGCACCTGGCCCAAATACAGTTATTTTTACAACAAAAGTCATGAAGGAAAATATTGTTCTCTCTAATAAATGAAGAAAACAACTAAGTAGTGATTGTACTTAAATATCCGGCACTGCTAGAATGTTGATAATTTGAGCTATCCAAAGTACTTACTAAGAGAGTTTGTCTCCTCAGATACAAAGTGTTTCAAGCAGAATGATCTTTAGTCAGGCAAGACAAAAAGCAAAAGATAATTAGTTCTACTCTTTGTAGTTTCAGATACTCAGCAGTCTGCTTAGAGGTATAGGAGATCATTTGAAATAGCAGTTCATTACATACGGGTACCCATTGCTCTTAGAATTATTTTTTATGCCTTGGATTGTTTTATTTCATTGCTTCTTTTTTGGCTACATTGTTTAATTTTTTTTTTCCTAGACCATTTGTTTCATATTCCTAATCCTCAAATGTTCTAAATTATTTTGTTTCTTTTACATAATTTTGTTTCTTTAAACAGTTTTAATATATCTCCAATTGCTTAATATTTAAATATAGTGTTGACTATTATTTAATTTATTTATTTTGTATTTATAATTCCTTTTAAGGATTTCTAAGCTGACATTTAGCTACTTTTTAAATAAACTTTATCTTTCCTTATTATATTTTCTAAATAGACTAATATACTTTCATTTTCTTTTGCTTTTTGTAATAAGACTGTTATTAATGTACTTTGACCTAGTAATAATAGAATGTAGATTTAAGAACAAGGATTCCGCATGTTGTAAATAGGTAAAATTGGGTCTTTCCCTTCCCTTCTACATAATACTTCAATTGTTTTGCTAATTAATGACCTTCTATTTCCAAAGTGAATTTTTTTTTTCTAAAAACTAGCATTTTTCCTTCTTATGGCTTAGTCACTGATACATTTCTCTAGACTCTTTCTGTATCCATTTATATTTTTGCCAGTATACCCTTTGGTATTAATATATTGCATTCCATATGCCTCCAGTTCTCAAACTGCGTGTCAAGGCAGTCACAGGGACATCATGGAATGTCTGAAAGTTTCAAGGGAATCATAGCAATATTTGACATGTCCAAATATCATGGACACTACCTATTCCAGGTAACTCACAGTTTCAACATTATCTCATACTACGTTTCTTTAGAAGATGACACATTTTTGTGAATTCATTTCTTGGCTTCAAGAACACATATCCCATTAGTAAGTAATTGTGATTTTTTTGGCAATGAAATAAAAATATTTGGTTTTCTTTCCATTAATGTGAAGTTTTTTTTTTTTTTCAAAAGGCTACAAAATTGTTGATGTATACATTCTTAAGTTATTTGAAACTAAGTACTTAATAAACATAACTCAGGTAAATCGGGTTTTTTTTCTTTTCTTTTTTTTTTTATTTCCGGAGTTGCACTCTGTCACCCAGGCTAGAGTGCAGTGTGGCATGATCTTGGCTCACAGCAACCTCTGCCTCCTGGGTTCAAGTAATTCTCCTTCCTCAGACTCCCAAGTAGCTAGGATTACAGGTGTGCGCCACTACGCCCTGCTAATTTTTGTATTTTTAGTAGAGCCAGGTTTTCACCCTGTTGACCAGGTTAGTCTTGAACTCCTGACCTCAAGTGATCCACCCACCTCAGCCTCCCAATGTGCTAGGATTACAGGAGTGAGCCACCACAGTCAGCAACTCAGGTAATTCTTTTACTCTAGGAGTGCTGTGAAAGATGAAACACTTAGGGCACCATGAATACAGAGTGTTTGGTAAAAGCTGCCACAGATCCTCAGAGGATGAGTTGACTTACTGCCAAGTGCTTCCTCTACTGTGTATGGAACTGAACTATTTCAGGTTTCAACAGCAAATGCTCATCCTGGCTAGGAAAAAAGAAATTTTAATAGGACCAATTGCATTCTTTTATCCATGGCATTGTTTAGATATTTAAATTACCAAACTTATTTTTTTCTGACTAAATTATCTCAGCCCTTGTAAACAAAAGATGGTAAGATCTGTGGAAGAAAAAGAGAAGTTTATTTTCTATTTTAAAACAACAAAAACAACAAAAACCCACCTGCAGATTGGGAAGGCACAGCCTTCAGTGTAAGTGAAGTGTGCTCTCTGAAGAATAAAGAAAAGACTATAGGTTTTATAAAAAGGAGAAAAGTTACATATGGTTCTGTGGGAAATTTCATTGGCACTAATAATGTTTTGAGGAGCTGGCAAGCTCTGACTGCTAAGTCACTGCAGTGGAAAAACTAGTCTGAGAGTAAGTGGCAGCAGGTTGCTTCAATAGTCATTTGATAAAACTACTTTCAGGTTACAGCAGGCATTCTTAGCTGCCAATCTTGCAGAGAAACACATTTTTTTTATCAATGTGTTCTGCCCTGAGTGCTTATTTCCCATGACTTCTCGAGTCTGTTTTAGTTGGGTATGACAAAAATGATCCAGCTCTTGTGATCAGCTTTCAGTCTTTACAATTTTCTTCATAGACCACTTCCTCCATTTTCTTACTATGGTGGAGATGGCTAAGATTATCTGTTACCTCCTTCTTCGTAGTAGAAGTAGAACTCTCCTGATTTTTGAGCTGGGCACCTGGCTGCCTTTCTTTATGTTGGTAGGCTCTCCTGTGGTGGGGTGTGGCTATGCCACTGTGTTCACACTAATCGATGTGAGATGCAATGAAGTGTACAATTTCCAAGTCATCCTCGACTCACACACTTGCCAGAGATTGCCTTTCTTTTTTACACATGACTCTCATTGGACACAGCAAGGGCATTGAGTCTTGCTCGGCCATTCAGGTGTAACGAAAACCTTTGTGAATAGCAAAGAAATGAAATTAACTGAGGTTTTAAATAAGTCTGTGCAGGGAAGTCCCCACCTGCTTGGACTAGCTAAAGTGTTATATGATACAGAAATGAATTTTTATCTTATATAATCCAATGTATTTTTAGACTTATTGTTATAGCCTAGTTATTATTCTAACACACTTAACATTTAAATGATCTTTTTTCTTTCTTTCTTTCTTTTTTATGAGACGGGGTCTCGCTGTCTCTCTCAGGATGGTTTGCATTGGTGCAATCTTGGCTAACTGCAATCTCAACATCCTGGAGGCAAGCAATTCTCCCACCTCAGCCTCCCTCTTTAGATCAACAAATGGAACCACAGGCACGTGCCATCACACTTGGCTAATTTTTGTATTTTTTGTAGAGACAGCATTTTGCCCTGTTGCCCAGGCTGATTACCAACCCTGCACTCAAGTGATCTGTCCTCCTCTGTCTCCCAAAGTGTTAGGATTACATGCATGAGCCACAGTGCCTAGCAAAACTTTGGTTGACATTTTTATTAGTTGTAGCTCATAAAGAATCACAGAAAGACAAATTAAATTATATGTTAACATACAGTCATGGATTTTGACTGATTATTTATTTTTCCTGATAATTTGTGAGTACATCAGCTTTTATAACCTCAATGAATGTGTTTAATAGAACCTAGACATGAAAGCCTGATGTAAGCAGATACCTCATGACTTGAATCTACCCAGAGTCCATATACAGCTAATCACACATGCACTAAAATGATTCAATGCCAATTGTTTTTTGTGAATTATAGATATTAGACGATATGGCTTGAAGAAGAATAGCATCAATCAGCAAACCTCTCCTTTGGACATCTTCATTTTGATTACAAAGTTCTTTGGGGTCGTGCCTTCTGAAATTATTAATATATACAATGATATAGTAGTTATATACTGTATAATCTCTTATTTTTTACAATAAGTAGTTATATACTGTATAATCTCTTATTTTTTACAATATTCATCTTTGATTCTTATTTAAAGACTATTATGCAAAATAAGAAGCCTAGAAGTTAGCGTGGCCTACCGCATTGCTTAAAAAGCAGTTCAGTCACCATTTATGGTCACTTGAAGCTATCGTCTCTGTTTCTCCAGCCTTGCTTACGCATTGCACCCATTTATTACACACATACAAATTCACTGTGTTTTCCCTGTCATAGTTTTAAGATATGTCCACTCATCCTTCAACACTTCTTCCTAGGAAAGTACAACCTAATTCTCCTGCCTTTGACAGTGGACTGAACTGGACTTGCTAATTTAGCACAGAATATTCCAGAAGTAATGGTATGTGACATCCAAGGTGGGTCATAAAAGACCTCGAACCTTCTATCTTGCTCGCCTTCAGGGATAACTCGCTCTAGAGGAAAGCACTTGCCATGCCATAAAGACACTCAAGCAGCCCTCGGGGAGGTCTAAGTAGCAAGGAACTGAAGCCTTCTGCCAAAAGCCATGTGACTAAGCCATCTTAGAAGCAGACCCTATAGCCCCACAAGAGGTCTCACATGACTGTAAACCCAGCTGACATCTTGACTGCAAATTCATTAAGTGATAGACAACTAGTATAAATTATAAGTTATAATTAAAGATAACTTTAAAGTAAGATAACTACTATTGAGTAAAATAAATAAACATCTGAAATGTTTACCTTATACCAGGAATGAGATAGGCACAATCACCCTTCCCTTTTCCGTGTCATTTAGGGAGCTATTACTCGCTTAAGATTAGGGAATGGACTTCTATTCAAATAAACATAATTTTATCTTATATTTGCAGATGTGGTTGTTTTAAAGCAAGCCTTTTCCTATTTAATAAAATTTAGTATGTTTACCTCCATCACCCATCTCATCATCTTACCAATTACAAAATTTCCACTTAAAATTACTGTATTCGATTTCACTTAATCAGAATATGGATAGAATTTGTTTTCTTTGAATAAAGAAATAGGCAGATTTCTAGTATACTTTAAAAAATTATCTCGCTGTAATTTTTCTCTGCCCTAGATTCTCACTTTGTGTTCAAAACCATCATTTAATTTAGGTGTATGTTGTGCTGAAAGTTGAATCTGTAACATCATTTGTGGTCTCTAAACTCTTGACACTAAAATAGACTGTAACACTTTTACATTGATTATGTCTTCTCTGATTTGTGTCTCTGGTTTAAAATATATTTTTCATTTCCATGTTTTCATTGCAGTTTGAAGTGTCAGAGAATATGACAATCATGTTTCACATTACTGGATTATCTTCAAAATTGAGTCTGATGAGAACAATACTATTCAGGATGGTTATTAAAAATGTTAATACTGTAAGAAGGAATATGGAGTTTTAACCATCTGTCCAAGAACAAAATCCCATTATTATATTAAATCATGTAAATTATGTTGTAAAAAGTGACATACAAGGTCATTTGTATGTATGTATTGCATTGACATATAATATTTTGTGTTAAAAATATATTGTATTGAAAAATATAGTAAATGTATACAGGCAAATGTTCACTTTTATAAACCAGATTTTCAAAAATAATACACAGCTAATTTTTTAAATGCTATGGGATGAATAAAATTAACTTGGAAAGGTAAACATAAATATGATAAAACTAATATCTAGAGGAAAAGTTTGAGATGCCGTAAATAGGTGATTTCTTTTCTCTTTGTGGAGCGAAATGTCTCCTTTGTTTTATCATGTACCTGTGCATTTATTTTCTGAAAAATTACTGGTTAATGCATTTTTACAACTTTATAAATCTAAACATTATTTTTTATTTTTACAATATGTAAAAGTTGCCACGTTTACTCAGTGAATCATGCTTACAATCTATTTTCTTGGAATATTATCTGTTTTATATGAAAAATAATAGTTTAGATATTAGCTTTCCCAAAATGAGATAATAAAAAAGATAATTTATTTTACTCACTGTTTTGAGAAGTATGTATATAAACTACTTGCTATCTATTCAATGAAGAAACATTTCCTGACCACTTGTATTGAACAGTTTGGCCCCTAGAATAAAATTTTGACACTGTCATATCAGAAAGGACCATCATATGACTGAAAATGTGTGAGTTAATAATTATGTGTTTCTTGAATTAAATATTTATCAATTTGTCCAACTAAGAGAATTTTAACCAGGCATTTTTTACTGTATTTTTTAATTCATGAAGGAATCAGGCAAAATCTTTGGATAGAACATTAAATGAGCCAATTGCTAAATAAATGGAACCAGAGAAATGGACACAGTAAAATGAAGAAACTGAAAAGGAAAATAAAAGTTACACTGTAAAATTGGAAGTTGTATTGGCTAGATTTCCGTCAGATGGGGTATTTATGAATTATAAAAGAAAAAATCTATCTATATGTATTTTATGTATTAGGTAGAAATGAAGTATTTAAAATGACCATTTAAACCTTTAGTCTCAGTCCTTTATTTGGAGATTGAGAGTGTAGCCTGGAAAACCAGAAACAAAAGTAGAACAGAAATTGCAGAACGAGGCAATAATAGCTTTATTTACTGTAAACATGATTTTGATATAATGTGTTTATATATCTTGTTCTGCTTCAGGAAAACTTTAGTAAACTAAGCTGCAGATAATTTGGTATTTTTCAAAACACATCCATATGGAAGAAAGACTGCATATTTCTAGTGTGAAATTAATTTCAAATTGAATCAGGTAATAAAAGCTCAATGAAAGATCATGTGTAGTTTTTATAAAACTGAGTAAAATTATTTTTTAAAATTCATATAATTGAAAGGTGATCTATGATTTGATACTCATATTTCTTTTTATTTTACAAACAATATAGTTTATTTACTCTTTACAAATACATTAAAAAATCCCCCATTGGCAATCATTCTCTACCTAAAGTTATAAAGTTGTATCAACCATTTTTTTTCTCACTTATGTTTTACCCAGGGTCATGTTGAAACAGTGCCTATAACTGGTCATCACCACAAACGTGTAATTGCTTTCAGAATTTTCTTCCAAAAAATTTCCTACTTGACCCCCCATATTTAACTTAGAACTACACACACACACACACACACACACACACACACGTGTATATATACATATATATACTATTAGTATATTAGCATTCATATATGTATACTATATACATATATATACACTATGTGTGTGTATATATATATAATTAGTCTGTTTGCATGCTGCTATGAATAAATACCTGAGACTGAATAATTTATAAAGGAAAGAGGTTTAATAATTGACTCACAGTTCCACATGGCTGGGGAGGCCTCAGGAAATTTACAATCATGGCAGAAGGCACCTCTTCACAGGACAGCAGGAAAGAGAATGAGTGCTGAACAAAGGGGAAAGCTCCTTACAAAATGTTCAGATCTCATGAGACCTCCCTCACTATCACAAGAACAACATGGAGGGAAGCTGCTCCCATGATTCAATCATGTCCACCTGGTCCTGCCTTTGGTGTGTGGGGGTTATTACAATTCAAGGTGAGATTTGGGTGGGGACACAGAGCCAAACCATATCAAGAATCATCCAAATCTCATATTTAAAAAATCCAGATATTCAATAATGTCCAAAAGTACTCAGCAGGAAAATTCAAAGAAAAAATACATCTAAGAGTACTAGAAGAAAATAAGATTACATGCTAATAATTTCCATGAAAATAGACACACAAATCCAAAGTAAAATACTAGGAAATTTAATCCAGCAATATATAAAAAATAATAAATGAAATAAAAGCATTAAGGCTAACTCCAGAGATGCAGTTGTTTTAACATTTGAAAGTTAATTGATTTCTTTATGACATTAATAGAATAAAATAGAAAAAAATATGTTTATTCTAATAGATGGTGTAGTAGTCCATTCTCACACTGCTATAAAAAAACTACCCGATACTGGGTAATTTATGAAGGAAAGAGGTTTAATTGACTCACAGTTCCACATGGCTAGGGGAGGTGCTCAGGAAACTTGCAATCATGGTGTAAGAAGCAGCAAGGTACATCTTACAGGGTGGCAGGAGAGAGAAAAAGCACAGGGGAAAGTACCATTTTTAAATCATCAGATCTCATGACATGTTGAGATTACAATTTGAGATGAGATTTGAGTGGGGACACAGAGCCAAATCATATCATTTCCCCCCAGCCTCTCCCAAATCTCGTATTCTTTTCACATTTAAAGATCAATCATGCCTTTTCAACAGTCCCCCAAAGTCTTAACTCATTCCAGCATTAGCTCAAAAGTCCAAGTCCAAAGTCTCATCTGAGACAAGGCAAGTTCCTTTTGCCAATGTGCTTGTAAATTTAAAAACAAGTTAGTTACTTCCAAGACACAATGGGGGTACAGTCATTGAGTAAATATTCCCATTCCAAATAAAATAAATTGGCCAAAATAAATGAGCTCCAGGCCCCATGCAAGTCCAAAACCTGGCCTGGCAATTATTAAATATTAAGCTCCAAAATGATCTCCTTTGACTCCATGTCTCATATCCAGGGCATGCTGATGCAAGGGGTGGTCTCCCACAGCCTTGGGCAACTCCACTTCTGTGTCTCTGCAGGGTGTATCTCCTGCAGCTGCTTTCCTGGGTTGGCGTTGAGTAACTGTGGCTTTTCCAGGTGCAGGGTGCAAGTTGTTGGTGGATCTGCTTTTCTGCGGTATGAAGGGTGGTGGCCTTCCTCTCACAGCTCCACTCGGCAGCACCCCAGTGGGGACTCTATATGTGCCTCCAACCCCACATTTCTCTTCTGCACTTTCCTAGCAGAGTTTCTTCATGAGGGCTCCAACCCTGCAGCAGACTTCTGCTTGAACATGAAGGTGTTCTCATACCTCCTCTGAAATCTATGCAGAGGTTCACAAACCTCAACTCTTGTCTTCTGCAAACCCACAGGCCCAGCACCACATGGAAGCTGCCAGTGCTTGGGGCTTACAACCTGTGATGCAATGGCCTGAGCTGTACTTTGGCTCTCTTTAGCCATGGCTAGAGTTGGAGCGACTGGGATGCAGGTCATCGTGTCCTGGGGCTGCACAGAACAGTGGGGCCCCTGGCCTCGCCCACAAAACCATTTCTCCCTCCTGATTTTCTGGGCCTGTGATGAGAGGGACTGCTGTAAAGATCTCTGATATGCCCTGGAGACATTTTCTTCATTGTCTTGGTTATTAACATTTGGCTCCTTGTTACTTATGCAAATTTCTCCAACTGGCTTGAGTTCCTTCTCAGAATACGATCAGATTGAAAATTTGATCATATTCAAATCAAATTGAAAATTTTCCAAGCCTTTATACTGTGCTTCCCTTTCAAACATAAGTTCCAATTTCAGACCATCTCCTTTTGAATACATATAATTGAGTAATTTCAGAAAAAGTCAGGTCACCTCTTGAATGTTTTGCTGCTTAGAAATTTCTTGTACCAGATACCCTAAACCATCTCTCTCAAATTCAAAGTTCCACAGATCTCTAGATCAGGGGCAAAATACCACCAGTCTCTTGGCTGAAGCATAGCGAGAGTGACCATTGTTCCACTTCCCAATAAGTTCCTCATCTCTACCTGAGACCACTTCAGCCTGGACTTCATTGTCTATATCACTATCAGTATTTCGTTCAAAGCCATTCAAAAAGTCTCTAGGAAATTCCAATCTCTCCAACATCTCCCTATCTTCTTCTGAGCCCTCTAAACTATTCCAACCTGGGGCTGTTACCCAGTTCCAAAGTCATTTCCACAAATTCAGGTTATCTTTATAGCAGTACCCCACTTTGCTGGTACTAACTTTTTGCATTAGTCCATTCCCACACTGCTTTAAAGATATTACTTGAGACTGGGTAATTTATAAAGGAAAGAGGTTTAATTGACTCACAGCTCCACATGGCTGGGGAAGCCTCAGAAAACTTACAATCATAGCAGAAGTTAAAGGAGAACCAAGTACTTTCTTCACAAGGTGGAATGAGAGAGAGAGAGAGCAGGGAAAACTGCCACTTTTAAACCATCAGATCTCATGAAACTCACTCATTATCAAGAGAACAGCATGGGAGAACCCACTCCCCAATCATCCAATCACCTTCCACCAAATACTGCTCTGGACGTGTGGGGATTAGAAGTCACAGTGAGATTTGGGTGGGGACACAGAGCCAAACCATATCAGAGGGAGAAAAGGTTTTGATAAAAGTTTTCCCTCTTTTATGACATTAGCTTTCAGAAAATTAGAAATAGAAGAAATCTTCCTCAATCTGATGAAGAATTTCTACAGGAAGCCCACAAGTAGCATCATGATAAATGCTAAAACTTTGTACAATATCTCTTCAAAAAGAGTTATAAGGCAAGATCAAAGATAAGAAATCCCAAGATTGCCACTTCTATTCAGTATTGTATTAGAGGTGCTCACTAGTGGAATAGGCAAATAGAAAAAATAAAAGGCATACAAATTAAGAAAAGCAAAAATTATCCCCATTCACAGATAATGTAACTGATGTGCAGAGTATACAAAGGAATATGCAGACAAACTATTAAAACTAATATTTGAATTTGTTACGATTGATATACAAGGTAAATTTACTAAGCTGATTGTTTTTCTATGTATTAGCAAGGTGGCATGCAAAACCTCAAGAGTCAGCACATTAAAAGCTGCTCAAAGTCATTATAAACCAAGAGAAAAAAAGTCAACATCAGAGTTAATACAATTACAACCCCACCAGAAGAGCAAAAATTTAAACAAAATGAGAGAGAAACTGACTAGTGTGGGTGAGAATGTGAGCAGAGGAAATTGTCATATATTGTTGCAGCAATGAAAATGGTACTACCACTTTGAAAAAAAACTGTTTGGAAATTATTGATAAAAGACTTACGAAAAAAGTACATACTAATTGGTATCAGGGAACTACAATAGTAATGAAATACCGTTTCAGAAGCTTTGACAAAATTTAAAAATCTGACAGTATAAAACAATTTTATTATATAAGAATATAAGGAAATATAAATAAGTACAGTCATGTTGAAGAGAAAGTGGGGAATATGCAAGAAATTGACAGATATTTTCAATCTATCAAAAAATAATTCTGCTTTTAAGTGTAAACCATAACAAACCTTAAATGTATGTAGGTTTATAGTAAGTAGATGTGGTCTAAGGAAACATGTACTAAAACTTTTTGGTAATTCTTTTGACATTTTGATTTTCCTGTTATATAATTATCTAATTTTTATTGAAATGTTTGCCATGTCTTACTACATGTTCTAGAATTTTTAAACTATTATTACTTCTCATTTATCTTCATGTCATTTGCTTCTTCCTATCTAATCTTGTTTGTGTGTGCATTTTCTCTACGTTTTTATGATCAAGCTTGAGATTTACATAGTTTGTTCATATTTTCATTAGCATTTGGATTGATAACATTCCTAACTACTTAATATTTTCAAAATTATGATTTTTTAATTTTTCAGTTGTTATTTTCATAGTTTCTTTTTATATTTCTTTAGATTTAAGATTTTAGTACATGCACTTAAGTTTAAATATTACCATTTAATCCCTGCTTAGTTGCCTTGCTCAAATTTCAATTTGTAAATGTTACTCATTATTCAACAACAATTGCAACAACAACAAAAAACAACTCTACTTTCCTATAGGACAAAAAGAGAGAAGAGTTTCTATATTTATGATAGTGTTATTTTTTTCCCCTTTCACCTTTGCATGATTTTGACATTTTACTGAGGCTTCCTTAATCCTAGGAGTGTCACTGTGGACTGCACTAAAGCTCTGCATGCTGGTTTTACGCTTATTTAAAAAGGTGATTGAAATACACTGTCATCTAGGGTCAGGTCTTCTCTAATTAGGCAGAGACTTCTGGGCTCCCTCAAGTGTCTATGTTAAATGGTTTATTATTAATTTTATATGTTAATGATTTGGAACCCTTTAATTTTATGAAGCCAGGAGGATTATTATTTTTGCCAGTGACCCACATTACATGAAAAAAAATTGCTATAAATTATTTTTTTGTAATAGAACATTGATGTAATATGAACGTTGCTTAAAGTTACATAGCAATGTTTTATAAATTAATCCAATGATTATTGTTTAAATCAGTACAGAATAATCTTGCCAAAAAAACCAAATGAATTAATTAAATAATTTGCATAACCAATGCCAGAATAGTTATCTCACCAAAATAAGTAATTCTAGTTAGCAAAAAATTAAAATATAAATAACTTAAAACAATACACAGTAAATTTGATTTTTTTCCAAAATATTTAATAAAAGTTATACATTTACATTTATAAGAGATTCGGAACCAATGTTTCAGGAATGGCTATCAATGGTAAATTGCAGTTTAGAATATTTATTCTTGAATAAACACTGCTTGAAGGTTATTTTATATCTCTCAACCAAATTTGCTTAAAAATTTTCAAGATCACCCTGAGAATATGCCCTAGCAGGCTATTGTTTACGTATATAAATGTATAAATATAATACTGACTTATGTGGTTGGAACCAAGATGTAGTTTAGTATAATAACCCCATGAATCATTCACACTTTCAAAATGTTAATTTGCTTGAATTAGTTTTTCTGAATTTTCTTACAAATTATTCCAATTAGGTATAATTTACTA
The DNA here is from genome assembly GCF_000951045.1 of Mandrillus leucophaeus. Classification (NCBI taxonomy): domain Eukaryota; kingdom Metazoa; phylum Chordata; class Mammalia; order Primates; family Cercopithecidae; genus Mandrillus; species Mandrillus leucophaeus. The sequence goes on from NW_012103476.1 coordinate 259,947, forward strand.
CTTGCTACATCTCCAAGTCTCCATGAGATCAAGACCATAGATATTTCACATCCTCTATGCAGCAACTGGCACAGTTTCTCATTTTCAGGTCATCCTTCTTTGTCCTTTGATTTTTCTCTAATTTGTACATAGCCAATACATTTTCATCATTCAATGTAATTTAGTGTCTACTAAGGAGAAACTAAATATCCTTTATTTGAAACTTGATATATGATTGCATTTGTTATTGCCATTTTAAAATAAAATTTTTCACATTACTTAGCAACTCTAATCTTACGGCAGATGCAGCCAATATAGCATATAGAAATAAATAAAAGCATCGATGTGCATTCTTCTCATGTAAATGTGTTATACATCAGAGATGCTGCCAACTCTTACTCATTTTCAACCTTAAATTAAATGCAGAATGTGGCTGGCAAATTATGTCTTAAATATCTGACTCAAAATTTCAGTAGATATTCTATCCCATTACGTATATTTAGATATCCATCTGGTACATGGTATTTTTTTTTTTTCATGACCAACCTCAGGATTCAGACTACATTGCTTCTATTTCAAAATAACTATATCAAAGCTCATGGTATTCTTATATTAGCAGTACCATGAAACTCGAAGTTTCCACAATTATGTTTCCAAATATTTGGGGGAAATCTGAATTGTCAAATTCCTTAGAGCTCTCTTATGGCTAAAATAAGTTAACTATATTATATATAACTTACATATAACTTTCAGCAATTCTAAAGTTAATAAAACTGGGTTTTGGTAGATTTCCACACGAACCTGTACTTTTAGAAGTATAATTAAGTAATATATTTGCTGCAGGGAGGTTACCTGAAATAGAGTAGTGGAGGCAAAAGCTGAGTTAAAGCTTTATTGGGGAATGTAATGCTAATGAAACCAGGGGCAAAGAAAGGAAGAGGCAGCCAATGGAAGAGACAGCTGAGGAAAGAGAGAAAATATCAGAGGCACATTTCCCAGCTGGCCACAGGTCTCAAAAACCAAACTGACTGCTCTGTCCTGGGGATGTCCTAGAGATAGTCCGAGTGAAATGCCCTCATCTTGGGATTTTTCTTTTGGGGGTGGGAGTGGGATTGCAACAAACTGTGAGATATTTGCTGATTGAATCTCCTGTTCTCCTCCCTCTCACCATCAAAGTTGGCTGCATAATCATTATCATCACTACAATTCTGACTTGTGGTAGCTGGTCCTGCCAGGCCACTTCAGGAGGAAGAAGCCACAGCTTTAACCACTTCAACCGGGCAAGTCTGTAGACCTGATGGCTTCTCATTGTCAGTCATTAGTACATGGGTGTATTAGTTATCTACTTCTGAGCAATAAATTATCCCAAAATTTAGTGGTTTCAAGCAGCAAATATTTATTATGTTAGCTTTTGGAATTAGGACAGTCCAGTTGTTGGCTGGGGCCATTCTTCAAGGAACATCCAAATGTATTCATTTATGTTTATTAAATGTATATGTGTTCCTCTTTATTTTCTTCCCCACTCAAATGGTGTGATGTAATTGGGAAATCGGTGCAAATGTAAGTAGCTAAACACGAAAACAACATCTTTGTTAACAAAAATACTGATAGCTTGTATTTATGGTCTTGTGTGTTGTATCATTTCTCTAGAATTAGGCAGTATTGGTGAACTAATTAATCATCAGCAGGGTTGGAAGATCATAGACTTATACAACCAAGTGTATTCATAGCTGAAAGTAATTCAGAAAATAGGCTATCTGCAGCTAGGACAGACCCCTATTAGAAGAGTAAAAAGCAGAAATATGTAAGCTTAGTTCCTTCCTCATTCCAAACTCAGCAGTAATCTAGGTCACTCTTCCAGTGGGTGAGATGGTGGAAAGTCATAGGGAATGCTACTAATGGCCAAAGGCTGTAGCAGTACAAGAAAGGAACAGAAGGAAAAACAATACTTGCATTTAATAAAGGAAAATGAATAAATTTAAATGTTGCAATAAGCACAGTTCATAAATTATGAGCATTGGTAAAAATATGATAAAATTGCTATTAATTTTTACAAAACCAGAATACTACCTAAATTTAAAGATCATGAGTTTTTATCAAGGTACACTTTTGGAAAAATCTCAGTGAGAAAGGCAAATTTATATTACATAACTAATTGTGCATTCTGTGCATTTCTTATTGGTTATTTTTGAGCTGTTGGCATCTCTGTATAAACTGGTAGAATTGAAAGTTAAGATTTGTGCTTACTAATGAAGAAGGGATTATATGCAACAAGTCAAGATTAAATGGTTTACCAAGTCTTTATGAACCTAGGTAATTAATAATAATTTGCTATAAAGAAATAGAAGTTAGCTAATGAAAGTTTCATATTACTTTCCATTAAATATAAGTATTCAATACAGTCATTATTTCACTTTGTTGTGAATTATAAGCCTCAACAACATGTTTCAATGAAATTAAATCATTTTAACAATGTTCTTTTCTTGCATTAATGTAACCACCTGGTGGCACTATTGATTAAACTTGGAAAAACATTAAATTTTTGATGAGTCCTTTTAAGAATATTTTTTACATTAAAATTGCAAATTATATGTGATTTCTGTTACTATTTCTTTATTTGAGTATATCAAAGATGGAGGGCTCTTGCTGGAAAAACATGTTGAAAATTATTTGAAATTTCAAATATAGAGAAAATCCTACTTATCTTCTACATCTGCAAAGGTCAAGGACTTACAAATGATTGTGGTACTATTCAGAAAGTGAATATAAAGATGAATATTATGTACTTAGGATTTCTATATTTAATTGGTGAAATCATTTCAAATGGGATTTATGTATTAAAAATCAGATAAAAAGTATGCTTCACTTTCTTTGGTGATCATCTTTGTGATTTGATTTCAGATAGCATAGCAAGAATAACAGTACTCTCTGAAGTAGAGATACCTGCATCTCAAATATAATCTTACATAAAATTCATTTACCTATAAAATTCTCTTACAGATTCATTTATAATCTGGTTGTATGCCTGCTGGAAATATAAAGGATTATGATGAACTACAACAGACCTTAATATTTTTGCTCCATAAATTATGGAAACTAACAAATTATGTGCAGGATGTATTTATAAACATCAGAAGATTTTAAAGTAAACTATTCTTCATGAAAGCAGAAAGGAACAGGATATCAGTTTACTGAGACAGCTTGGAACTCATTTGAGAGGTTAAAAGGAAAAATTACCATAAGACACTAGGAAAAAAAGATCATAATCATTATTTGAAAGTAATCAAGTAAGTTCTGAACCAGAGGAAAGATATGATTGTCTCGCATTAATAAAAACTAAAATATATTGGTCATTTTAGGTTATTACATATCAATAATTTTCTAATTTCTGAACTAAAATTCTAAGTTTTAACTATTTGTACACAGTTGATTTGAATCAAATATTCCCTTATATTTCCTTTTTGGAAGGATTTAGTTCATTTATATGTTAAGGTATATAAATTTACGTCTTGAAAGGATTTAGTTCACTTATATATGAAGGTGTATAGATAGGTTTTTATAATTAGTAATTATTTTGAGCCATATATTTTTAATATTGTTAAAGAAAAAATATTTTCTGAACTGTTGTGTGATTGAAATGATTTCAAATAATTCTGTGAAGAATCATAACAAGTAAAAATAAATGACTTTACCTACTAAAATGCGTGGAATATTTTCATGTGTGCTCGTGTAGTGCTGCTGTAGACAGCTAAAGTCAGAATGATATAGTTAGGTTACATTAGTCTGGGCATTGGGTTCTAAAGAAATTCTAAAGACTTAGAAAGGGAAGAAAGGCTCATATTATGAATATTTATTATGTATAAACTATTATAGTTATAGATTAAAGTAGTCTGAATAAATCTAAGAAAAACTGAGGTCCTGGTTAAATTTCTAAACTTACCTACACACATACACATTTACACACTCCACTAAAGTCAGAAGGAGAAGCATGTATGATGATTTGAAAACATTTCTCTTTCTTCTTTTGGTCTATAAAGACATATATGTAAATTTTGACTTAGATAAGTTTACTATTGAAGGTTTATTTTACACTTTTGTCTGTAAGGTTATACACTGCGCCTCAAAATTTTAGATGTTTGTTCTACTGTGACAATCACTGTATAATTATTCTTGCCTTTATTGGAAGGAATAGACAACTGAACTGTGGTTTGTAGAGTTCAATTACAGAAACAGACATTATCAAAACCAAAGAGTAAAACTAAGAATAATTCTTACATGATGTACTAAGTCCTCTGCCACTCCTATTTTCAGATACATAGATTGAACTACATATTTGCTAAGATTAAAAAATTACTCCTAATCATAACTCGATTGATTAGATTGATATACCTCATATACTCAATGCAAAAAAAAAAGTGCAGAAATCAAAATTTGGCAGACAAATTATTCCATTATTAATAGTATTTTGAAAAGTTCTGGTCATAGTAAATTCACAGTTATTCTTTGAGATTATATTAGCCAGTCCTGAGATAAACACAACCAGCAGGAGGTATGTGCACAAATACGTATTTATACACACATTTATAGATATATACACACATTTGGAGAGAATGAGGAATTGGCTCATGCGATTAAGGAGCTAAGCTCTGTGATCTTCCATCTGTTAAGCTGAAGGCTCAGGAAAGTTGGTTGTGGAGTTTAAAGGCCTGAGAGTTAGA
>NW_012103476.1:270483-271066 GCF_000951045.1 Mandrillus leucophaeus
GGCTGCCATTCATTATTTGTTTTTCAGCTCAAACATTGCTTCCTTGGAGAGGCACTGCCATGCTATGAGTATATCCTATGATCACTAAGTAACTCTACTTACTTATTTTAAGTTTTACTGCACTTATTATAGGGAGCCATATCTCATTTACCATAATCCTACGTCCCCCACTGAATATAAGCTAAGTAAGAACAAATCCTTATCTTTCATGTTCCCCAGGAAAGAGAGCCTGACACAAAGTGGATAATACCTAAATATGTATAAAACAAGTATATAAAACTATCTCCAGAGATGCCAAATTAAAGTTGCGAGAAGTCCTTTTTCTCAACTTTTGAACCTTTCAATAGTACAGACATAAGTGCACATTACTGATACTATTGTAGTGCAGACCTATCTGTTTTATGATATGGAGTTTTTAAGATTATTTTGCTACTGTGAACTTAGAAAGCCAAGAATATTGGGATTTATTTGGAGATATTAGGGGAAACCACTGGTACTCATATATCCTCTAACAGGAAAACTCAACAATCTTCTGTGTAGAAACTCTGCCTTCCTTGTATGTTTATAATAATTAAAGAGATCT
>NW_012103476.1:274266-289865 GCF_000951045.1 Mandrillus leucophaeus
CACAAGATACACAAAGTTCAGTTAGAAAATATAAGAAAAAGTTTGACTTAACTGGAATTCTTAACTAGAATTTACTTTACTTAACTAGAATTCTTTCTTCCCCAGTGATTTGTTACTAATGAGATTAATGTTGTGTAAAAATTAATAGTGGTAAATGCTTGTTCAAAAATTTTATAACCTAAAGATTATAATTTATTGAATATAATTTATAATGTATAATGTATAGGTTCATTTAAATGACTACAACAGACACTTGTAATTGTTCCTGCTTCTTGTCTTTCCATACTCCAGATTAATAGGAAAGAAACACAGTCATCCATGACTGCCTCCTACTCCTTAAAATTCAATAGACTTCTGAATTAACCACAATCCTCTCTGCCTACTACCTTAGTATTTATGCTATCTGCCTCATATATAATTCTTCCTGCAGTTACCCTTCACATGGATAGATAACTTCATGCAATTTTAACTAGCACTTTTTCTGTGCACTTAACCCTATTTTTCTACCTCCAAGTTTTTCTCTTTCAATTGGTCCATGCTGGAATGCCCTATTTTTCTTTTCTGTCTATTGAAACCAATGATTGTAGGAGACAATAGCTGGTTTTGAGTCTTATGCAATTTTGGAAAGAAATGCTTTTGACTAGATCTGATGATAATATAATGCTTGTAATGCATAAAATACCTCTGCCAACTTTCTTTTTACAAAGAAGCCTAAGTTTCCTAAGCTATCTACTATTCAAATTTTCTTTACAAATTTTACAAAAGTAAGCAGCAAAGAAATGTGTTATTACTAAGGAAAAAAAATTCAAGCCACAAAAGCATGATCCATCGAATGCTCCACTCACATTTCACAACTACTTTCTTCCCTATGTAGCAAACTTTCCCAATATACTTTTATTGTATTATGATTCTTCAAATTTAATTTTTTTACTACACCAAAGTATATGTAACATTGTTTCTCAGTGACCTTGTAGTAACCTATCAGTAAATATGTACCAAAAAAGGGTGAATAAATTCCAAATTTATGTCTAGTTGACCTTCTCTGCAGTTCTTGAATTCATTTATTTAATTAACAAACATTTCATGCATACTCTGTCCCAGGCACTGTTTTAGGTGCTGAGGCAATATTAATGGTGCTTACATTTGCAGAGGAGAGCACTCTATGAGTTTTAGATGATATATCCTGGTTGATATATTTTGGATTAATATAAATGTTTTCTTGCTCAATAAGACCACCGTCGTATTCTTTTTAAAATTAAAATATGCTTACCTTGAGCCAAGGAAATAGTATAACTCATATGGCAATTAAATGTTGCTCTTAAATCAAATGCATTGCATTCAGTACCTAAAGTTATGAAACCCTTTTATTTTCTAGACACTTTAAGTTAATGTTCAGGCAGGAAAATGCTCTGGTTTTATGGATATCAACCCCCTCAAGCAATCCAGACTCAAGAGATTTCCCTGTGAGAGAGCACTGCAGCTGTGATTTATTAAATTAAACATGGTTCATGGCAATTAGCCATGGAAGTTTCCTTTGGGCCACTCTTCTGATCACAGAGAAATATGACACAAACGGCTGGAATTTCACTGACGAAACTGCCACTTCCCTACAAAGTTTCTGCTCCCCAGAGTTCACCTGCTAGCTCTCATTGTTCTCAGGGCTATGATCTTCCTCAAAATTGTATCTACGGTATTTTTCACTACTTTTTCAGTTTTATATAAGGTAAAACTTCCATTAGCTGAGCTTTGGATATTTTTTTTTTTCACTTTGTTTTATTTTTGAGACAGGTCCTTGCTCTGTCACCCAAGCTGGAGTGCAGCGGGATAATCATGACTCATTGCAGCCTCAACCTCCTGTACTTAAGTGATCCTCCAACCTCAGACCCCCAAGTAGCTAGGACTATAACCACACAACACCACACTCGGCTAATTTTTTTTTTTTTTTTTTTTTTTTGTAGAGGTGAGGTCTCACCATGTTTCCCAGGCTGGTGTCAAAGACCTAAGCTCAAGCCATCAGCCTGCCTTGGCCTCCCCAACTGTTAGGATTACAGGCCTGAGCCACCATGCCTGGCCCTTTGCATACTTTTGAGTTTTTGTTATTGGTTTTACTATTTGCAATGGTTTGGCTGGCGATGCCCAAATCCACAAAAGGATAAACGAAAATCTAAGCCATATGGTATAACTTGTAAGAAAACAAGAACTGGAATACTTATTAATAATTATCATTTGCTCTTTTCTACTTCACACTGGTTAGAAAACATTTTTGTTTCCTCTTTCTTTTGTATTTTTCACTGCAGCTGCAATGAAACCCTTCATTAGGTCTTGGCAATGCCATCTAATTGGTTGCATAGTTGCTACCGAAATGACAGATGCACTGCACCCTACATCCACATTGAACTTTTTTTCTTCCAGTCTCTATGCATTTGCACCTATAATTTTCTCTGCCTAAAATAGTCTTGCCCAGATATTCACATGGCTGCCATTCATTATTTGTTTTTCAGCTCAAACATTGCTTCCTTGGAGAGGCACTGCCATGCTATGAGTATATCCTATGATCACTAAGTAACTCTACTTACTTATTTTAAGTTTTACTGCACTTATTATAGGGAGCCATATCTCATTTACCATAATCCTATGTCCCCCACTGAATATAAGCTAAGTAAGAACAAATCCTTATCTTTCCTGTTGCCCAGGAAAGAGAGCCTGACACAAAGTGGATAATACCTAAATATGTATAAAACAAGTATATAAAACTATCTCCAGAGATGCCAAATTAAAGTTGCGAGAAGTCCTTTTTCTCAACTTTTGAACCTTTCAATAGTACAGACATAAGTGCACATTACTGATACTATTGTAGTGCAGACCTATCTGTTTTATGATGTGGAGTTTTTAAGATTATTTTGCTACTGTGAACTTAGAAAGCCAAGAATATTGGGATTTATTTGGAGATATTAGGGGAAACCACTGGTACTCATATATCCTCTAACAGGAAAACTCAACAATCTTCTGTGTAGAAACTCTGCCTTCCTTGTATGTTTATAATAATTAAAGAGATCTGTAAACAAGCTGGGAGAAGGACTAGAAACACTCACCTAACCAATCATATAAAAATACTCATCCCCAGTGATCATGAGATGATAGATGATGCTCAGAACATCCTTCCATCCAATATCAAATATATTCCTTTTTATGTTTCTCAATTCTTTTTTTTTCTTTTCTTGCATTTTTAAACACAAGGTAATTTAGAAGAGTTTTAGAGTTAAAGATAAAATTGTAAATATAGCACAAATAGTTACCACATGCTTGGTACCCAGTTTTCTCTATTATTGATATTTTACATTAACATAGTACATTTGTTACAGTTAATGAACCAATACTGATAAATTAAAGTCCATACTTCACTTATATAGCTACTCTTTACTTACATGTCATTTTTCTCTTCTAGAATCCCATCTGGGATACAACATTACATTTAGTTGTTCTATCTCCTTAGGCTCCTTTTGGCTATAATGTTTCTGACTTCTCTTGTTTTTGATGGCCTTGACAATTTTGAGAGTACTTGTCAGTTACTTTGTAGAATGTCCATCAAGTAGTATTTCCCTGATGTTTTCCTCTGCATTAGACTGGTGTTATGGATTTGAGGAGGGAAGCAAACATAGATAACCTACTTCATCACATCATATCAGGGATGCATACTACCAACATGACATCAGCGCTGATATTATTCTTGATCGCCTGCCTGAAGTAGATTTTCCCACTGTAAATTTCTTCATTGTACCCTCTCCACCCAGTCACTATATGCAACCTACACTAAAGGCATGGGTTTCAACGCTTCAATAGAGGGAGTTTTACTCCTCCTCTTTGAGAGATGACTGTCTACATAAATTATTTGGGATCTTTTGCATGAGAGACTTTTGCTCTCCCATCTTTATTTCTTTATTTATCTATTTAACCATTTATATCAGTATGAACTTGTGAATATTTATTTTAAAGTTTGAGTTAGAATTCAAAATACTGCTTTTTGTACTTTGCTGCCCAAAGTGTTCCAGCTTTGGTCACTGGGAGTCCTTTCTACAGGCTTCTATCTACGTTTGACATATCCTCTTCACTTTTTTGTTGTTGTTTGATTACTTTTTTTTTTTCCCCCTAGAACTGTCTGGTATTACAATATGCTCCAGGATCGTCTTGTATATTTTCTGTCCCAGTCTCAGGATCAGCTCTATCTCCAACACATTCTGGTTCTTTTTGTTGGAGAATGGTATTAGGAAACAAGGTTTAGGCATCAGCTGTACTTGTTGCTACTGGGATAGCATTGCTTCTAGGCCTCCTCAGTTAACAGGAAAAAAGAAAAAGATATATATATATATACACACACACACATATCTGGAAATTTGTCTGTAACCAAGAATATCTATATAAAGTAAGCATGAGTTCATGCTGATGACTCCAACTGGAATACAATACTACTGGGAAATTCTAGCGTCCTCTCCTCTCTTTGGTTATCTTTATGATTCCAATAGTGAGAAGCCTGGCACACTTCATTTACCATCCATCAACTTATTATATAATTCTGATATATATGCATTTAGTACTATCAGATTTCAGGGTTCTGATGCTTGCTTTGTATTCTCATGAAGCTAATACAGATACTGCAACTTTCTTTTGATTATTGTTAACATGTTATACCTTTTTCTATTTGTTTGTTTTTAGAAAAAGAAAACTGCACCTTCATATTTAATGTGGAGTGATTGTATAACACTTACAGCAGTCTTGTTTGTGTATTCCTTCTGCGGATTTATGTCTTTTAATCAATGTATTTAGATCATTCACATTTAAAAAGATTAATGACATTTTTGGATGAATATCTACATTGCTGTAACCGTTTGCTACTTGTTAGATTTTTTTTTGCCTCCCCCACCACCATTTCTGTCTTTTCTCGTTTTCACAGAGCATTTTACAAGCATCCATTTATGTATTTTCTTAGCCTAAGAATTACATATCTTTTAATTTTTTAGAGATTCCCACAGATTACAATATAAAGTTTTAAATAATTAAATCTAAGTTTAAACAATACTGTACTGCTTCCATGTAGTACGGGTTTCTAATAACAGAATAGTCCCAATTCTTCTCCTACATTCAACATGTCATGGATACCATTCATTTTACTTTTCCATATAATACAATTACCCATTACATTATTACTATAATTTCTTTTAACTAACGAGTATCTTATAGATTATTTAAATTTTTTAAAAAAATGTATTTTCACTAATATCTTATCCAGCATTTTTCTTTCCGTAGTGCAGATCTAAGTTTCTGACCTTAATCATTGTCAATCTCAAGATGATTTCCTTTTAAAATTTCCTGCTGAGCAGGTCTGTGGGCCTTAAATTCCCTCAGTTTTTGTTTGTTTAAAAGTATCTTTATTTCAAGTATACTGCAGAAGAATTATTTTACTGGCTTGAAATTCCAAATTACTGTGTTTTCTTATTTCAACGCTTTAATTATTTAACACTATTTTCTTCTCTCTTGGGCAGTTTCTGAAGACACAACTGTACTTTTATCCGTGGTTTTTTAAATGTTAAGTTCCCTCTCCTCAGCTTCTTTTAAGATTTTCTTCTTTTTTTCTGTAAATACATTTTTTTTTTTTTTTTTTTTGGCAGTTTGAATAGTATATGACTAGGTGAAACTTTTTGGTTTTTAATCCTTCTTAATGTTCTCTTGGTGTTTTCTACCTAGATCTCGTTTGGCAACTGTCATTAATTTTGTAAACTTCTTAGATTATTACTTTTTTTTTTTTTTTTTGAGATGAAGTCTCACTCTGTCACCCAGGCTGGAGTGCAATGGCACGATCTTGGCTTAATGTGACATCCATTTCACAGGTTCTAGCAATTCTCCTGTCTCAGCCTACTGAATAGCTGGGACTATAGTCACATGCCACCACATCCGGCTAATTTTTGTATTTTTAGTAGAGTCAGAGTTTCATCATATTGGTCAGACTGATCTCAAACAGATTATTACTTTAAATATTTCTTCTGTTACTTTTCTGTCTTTTCTTTCTGGTAGGCCAATATGCAGAAGAAAACCTTCTAAAATTGTCTCTCAGGTCTTCAGTGTTCATTTTCTTTTAATTTTAGTTATTTGTTTATTTACTTATTTATTTTTGTCATTGCATTTTAGTTTGAGAAGTTTATATTGACCTACATTCAAGCTCACGGAGGCATTCCTTTTGTGGCCACTCTCTGACTCCTGATGAGCCCATCAGAGCTATTCTTCAATTTTGTGAGTGTTTTTTATTTCAAATATTTCTTTTTGATTATTTCTTAGAGTTGGCTTCTCTCTATTTACATTATCCATCTGTTCTTGCATGGTGTCCACTGCTTTGTTAGAGGTTTTAAGACATTAATCATAGATATTTTAAATTTCCTATCTAGTAATTCCAAAATCTGTGTCATATCTGAGTCTGCTTCTGGTGCATGTTTTATCTCGTTAGACAGTTTGTGCTTGTCTATTAACATGCTTTCTAATTTTTTTTGAAAGCCATAATGTTTCAGGCAATAGGAAGTGAAGTATACAGGTCTTTAGCATTTTAGGATTGGCCGGGTGCTGTGGTCACTTCTGTAATTCCAGCATTTTGGGAGGTCGAGGCAGGCGGATCACCTGAGGTCAGGAGTTCAAGCCTAGTCTGGACACCATGGCAAAACATCATCTCTACTAAATATTAAAAAAAAAAAAAAAATAGCTGGGCATGGCGGTGGGCACCTGTTATCCCTGGTTACATTATAATCCCAGCTACTTGGGAGGCCTAGGCAGGAGAATCACTTGAACCCGAGAGGCAGGGGTTGCAGTGGTGAGCCGAGATCATTCCACTACACTCCAGCCTGGGAGACAGAGTGAGATTCTGTCTCAAAAAAAAAAAAAAAAAAGAATTTTAGGCTTTATAATAATAAAGTCTCTTCTGGCTAGGAGTTAGCTGTGTTTAATGTTTGCAGTCATTTCAGGAGTCAAATGCTTTACATTTCTCTAGCATTATTTTCATTTCATCTGTGAAATTTGGGTTTCTTTAAGCTCTACCCTTAGAAAGAGTCTGCGTCTCTCAGCTCTTTTAGCTGTAAATCCTGTTATTATACTGGATCCCTGTTGACGTGGTGGTAAACTTGGTGGTAGGAGAAAAATGCTATAATCTTGTGATTAAATCTCAGTCTTTTAGTGGCCCTGTGACCTTCACAAATAATCCTCATTTTATTTTATTTTTGTTGAGATAGGAAATCTAGAGATGACTGGAGTAAATAAATGTACCTTTTCCTGGTAGGATAAGGCTCTAGCTATATCTTCTCCCCTAGATCATAGACCCTTGTTACTGACAACACTGTGGGGGCATTTCACAATAATTGTTTTCTTCCTCTTCCCCACCAGAGGAACAGGGTATGTCTCTCCGCTCTTCCTAGTCAGAATGTTTACCCCTTCCCAGGGGTTCCTGAAGTTAAAACCGGTGAAACTTTGGCAGCCTCTAAGTTGAGGATCCCAGAGTTTTGTGCTCACATTTAGCCCATATTCAATCTTCAACAATTTGTTAAAATTTACTATTTCATTGTTTCTACAAGTTTAGAACTCCACCAGCTTCTGTTTGAGTTCAACAGATATTGGATATAGCCTTCTGGAATCATCTATCTCTCCAGATTTCAGGATGGCAGTTGCCCCATGATCTCAGTTCTCCAAGGAGTCTCAGAAGTCACATATTTTCCTTAAGTTTTGTCTTTTCTTGGAAGGACAAGAGGGATGACTTGTAATTTTTCTTTTTACATGTTGAAACTGAAGTCATGAAACTATAGTAACCTTTTGACATTATTATCTCATCATTCTCCTGGGCGTTAATAATACTGAATAAGTATATAGCAATAATTATTGGTTCTGAAAAAAATCAACTGTTTTCTTTGTGACGGAGATTAACATAGTAATAAAGATGACGATAGAAGATACCCTTCCAAGAGGCACACAGTTACATCTGAAGACATAAACTGATGCTCAGACAGTCACCATTCCAGGAGAGGCGTCATAAACTACAACATACGGCATAATTAAATACAGAAAATTGATGAATCGATTTAAAAGAGTAGAAGGTGGTGCTGCTAAGATATGCATGCACACTTAAATGACAGTTACAAAAGTGTGCATATGCTTCTAGTTGAATTAAGCATCTGATTAGGTGATTATTATGTTGATTTGATTTGCTCAATTTGTGTCTTAAAAGACAAGATGCTAATTAAGACATTAAAAAATTTACTTTCGCAGTGCTATAGGAAAACCCCAAGTTAGAAGAGTCAAAACTTTGCTGTTATATTAGCAGTAGTGTATTAACAGTCTGAAGAAATGAAAGAGAAAAATAAATCATATTTTAAAAACGATATTTGAAATAGAACCGAAGACATTAGATTTTTATAAAAGAACAAAACAGCTTGCCCAAGTTCTGTTTTTACTGAACACAAGTATTTTTGAAAGTCTATCTTCATGTTTGCTTTTCAGTTTAAAGAGCCTGCTTTTATTACAATTTACTAAATTATCATTAAAATTAACCAATTAACCTTTCAATCAACAGCAGATGCTCCCTATCTCTATCCATGATTCATCCACACAGTGAACAATTTAACAAATATTCTATTTCCAATATCTTTAGCATGGAAAAAGAATAAAACATGGTCTGTTGTACCGTGATAGATAAATAAATATGAATTTTGTAAATTAGAACAGGCTTAGGCAACAAATAAAAAAGAGGAGGCATTCAGCATTATATTTGTCAAAACTCCAGCAAATTTGCTCAATCCACTGTTTTAAATAAATAAGAAAAGGAAGAAAACCAGGAATGAGTTAATTGGGTATTGTGGAAACAAACAGGTGAAATTGCAAGATAGACTTCTCTGTAACACAACTCAGCAACTAAAGGATGTTTTCCCAGTGGACTTAAGTGGTGGGTCTCTGAACTGAAGCAAACTTTTCTGCAACAAATTGTACTCCGAGGCAGGAGGAGGATTCTATTTGTTTCCAAGACAAACTAGACTGTCAGAAAGTTTTTGGAAGTAATTGGTCAGGATTTGGCCTCAATATAAGAAGAACTCAGATGAGTAAACTGGGGTCTGAGAAGAGGGCTGTAGTTGGTTCTAATACTATCTTATTATTGTGCTAAAGTAAAAAACACATCAAAATAAAAATGAGTTTGAGCCTGCTTCTCACAGAGTCCTGAATGAGCAACACTTCAGGACTTTGTAGACTTAAAACAGTGTCATATAATCATTTGGCTATTTTTTTCAAATGTACATGAAATATCAGTACATTTAAATTGTTTGGTGGTTTATCTCTTGGGTATACCAGGTGCTTTCATACTTCTGCTTGGATATATGGGAAGATTCAGCAGGAGCAGGACTACATTATTGCATTCCCATGCTGCTAATAATTTATAATGGTAATTTATAAAGGAAAGACGCCAAGAAACTTACAATCATGGCAGAACAAGAAGCAAACATGTCCTTTTTCACATAATGTCAGGAAGAAGTGCCAAGCAAAAGGAGAAAAAGCCTTTTATAAAACCATCATATCTTGACCTGGGCACGGGGGCTCATGCCTGTAATCCCAGCAGTTTGGGAGGTCGAGATGGGTGGATCATTTGATCATTTGAGGTTAAGATTTCAAGACCAGCCTGGCTAACATGGTGAAACCCTGTCTCTACTAAAAATACAAAAATTAGCTGAGTGGTAGTGGCACACGCCTGTAATCGCAGGTATCCAGGAGGCTGAGGCAAGAGAATCGTTTGAGCCTGGGAGGCGGAGGTTTCAGTGAGCCAAGATTGCACCCCAGCCTGGGCGACAGAGTTAGACTTGGTCTCAAAACAACAACAACAACAACAAACAAAAAGTCAGATCTCATGGGAACTCATTTACTATCACCAGAACAACATGAGGGTAATTGTCCCCCATGATTAAAAATTACCTTCCACCCTCCACCTTGTTCCATCCATGACGTGTGGGGATTACGGGAGCTAATATTCAAGGTAAGATTTGGGTTGGGACACAGAGTCAAACCATATCAATGAAGAATGACTCATATAATACATTTAAGTACATCAATGTGATGTATGATGTCATATATACATACATGGATGAGTATAAGCATTTTTTAAATGGAGATGCAATCTACGGTTTGTTAAAGCCTTCAAATCTTATATGAAAAAATACATTTTAATTTCAATAATAAGATTAGCAAGTCAACTTTTGTTAATACATGTTCCAGTGGCAATGAAGTTCATGCACCGTGTGGAAAGCATATTAGTGCCTGACACTGATTATTAAAGTTCGATGCTATATCTGATTCCATTTAATTATTCAGAAGCTCTGTAGCATGTAATAAGATATCCTCAAGTATAATTAGAAGCACAGCAATATCTTTTTTAAAAAAACTATTTGTAGAATCTTAACAGCAATTACTATAACATATAGGTTTTTCTAAACTTCAAGGCAGGTTTTTCTAACCAATTGCTGATTTCCTTTTTTGGATAGATGGGGTTTCTGCTTTTGTAAAATCAATATATAAAGGCATCACCCCCCTCCACCAAAAAACATTTGCTTGCTATATAATTAATTAAAATTATAAGCTTTATAATGATCTTTAGTCTAAACACAGCTCACCTCTCACATGAACATTAAACACATTTCTTCAACAAACCTGTACTTAATAATGTAGCACAGTACCCTTAGCTTCTTTTAATAACATTCTATTTTTAACACTTCACACAATGTGCCCTTCCTGTAAGTGAAGCATGAACACTATGTTAATTAAGTCATACTGCATAAAATAAACAACAAAATTATGTTTTTAATATTCTGATATAAACAAACTTGCATTTTTATAGGTTGGAAGTAAGTCATAAATACAAGGTTTATGATACTGATTCATTGTTTTTCAATTCAGGTACAAGTTTACTCTTAACAATAAGGTAACTTTTCAATTATTCAACACATTCACATCTTATACATGTTACGATGTTAGAGGTTTGACCAAGATCTTACCTAATGTTCTTAATTTCAAATAATGACTTGAACTACCGACTCTTTGACAAGTCTAAACTAAACTACCACTTTAGATGTTAATTGATTTCCTCATCTTATCTCTCCCACAGGAATGCATAAGAGCAACAAACTCTGGTATTTTTAAGACCTATTTTTGTGGTAATCCCCATAACATAATCCTGCTTTGTGAAAAGACAAACCAGATATTGCTAACATTAATCCCTTACTTTAGAGGAAAAAAGCTGACAGATAATATTTAAAATATAAGAGGAGAAAGCAACGAATTTGTTTGTGATTTCAATACTGAAGTCTTTGTTATTCATTTTTAAACTATATAGCTTTCTTGTAGGGAGAGCAGGTCCATTTTATGAAGGTAAACCTGGCACTCTATCTAGATACTCCAACCGTGAAAGCCAAATTTCAATCTCCCACTTCTCAGTGCAAATCCACCCTTCATTTGCTCTCCAGTGTTGCCCTTCATAATGGTGACGAAACTTCCTTCTTAGAAACACTTTTGAGCATTAAAATTTACTTTGTAAAGGAGGACAGGAGACTCAGAATTTGTTAACTATGCTTCACGATTGTACATAACCGGAAAATTACTGTATGGATGTCCAAAAGTTTGTCTTTTGGATTTGAGAAATCTAAACTGGTAAAACCTATATTAGCATAGTTGGGCTTGTTTGGAAAAGTTGGTGGGCTGGTTTGCAAATGTTGTTGGAAAAATAAGTTATGTTAAATCATTAGAGTTCAGATATGAAGGAAAAGATACATATTGACTTTCTAAGTGTAAGTAGCAGTATAAACTGTGCAAACCTACCCAGACAGTTAGGGGCTGTTCTTTTTAAAATCCTACTTCTTTAATTATTGGAGACAAGGGGAGTTAATACCAGGAAATTTCTGTAAAATTTATGGTAATTCTAGGAGCATCGTAACATATATTCTCATTCTATTCAGTATTAAAATACACAACTACTGTTACAGACATTTAATTAAATTTGGTTGATGTTGGAAAAGTGGTGTCAAATGTTACATTAAGTTATTTCCCAAATTGCAGCGTTGTTTTCTTGAATTTAAGAGATACTATTATGGAATCACAGCTGCATTGCCACCTGTGTGACTTTTGATTGAAATTAGGAAAGTGCTGAAGGTTTGTTTCAGTTATTAAACAATTTTTTTCATAAATCACTGACACAGCTGTGATGAGGTATACATACAGTAGCAAGAATTTTTAAAATGATGTTTTTCTTATTTTCCTTCTCAATTCTCATACGTTACACTTGAGAAACATTAATAGGGTTATTTGGGAATGTTGTGGAGTTGTCACTATTTCACTTCTTAAGAACACGAAATGTGTATTTTTTAAAAGGTGAATACTCAAGTCTGTTTATGATGGGAAAAAGTGCAGTTTTGTGATTAATGGAGTATTTAGATTGCGAATACTACACAACAATAAGAATGTTTCACTTCTTTTTTTTTGTTTTATTTTTTCGAGACGGAGTCTCGCTCTGTCGCCCAGGCTGGAGTGCAGTGATCTCGGCTCACTGCAAGCTCCGCCTCCCGGGTTCCCTCCATTCTCCTGCCTCAACCTCCCGAGTAGCTGGGACTACAGGTGCCCGCCACCACACCTGGCTGATATTTTGTAGTTTTTAGTAGAGACAGGGTTTCACCGTGTTAGCCAGGATGGTCTTGATCTCCTGACCTCATGATCGGTCTGCTGGGCCTCCCAAAGTGCTGGGATTACAGGCGTAAGCCGCTGCGCCCAGCTGTTTCACTTCTTTTAACTTCTTTTAATACCCATTTTTCTCCACAAAAGTAATTCTAACCTTAAAATAATGTTTCTATAAATCTGTCACTGAATCAGCATGCTTTATTGGAGATGAAATGGAACAGATTGATGCTCCAGTAATACAATCTAATAAGTCTTTAATTACTTTGAATTTCTTACCACTGTAGTCAAATCATGCCAGCAATTTAATATTTTCATTGCTCAATATAAAATGCTGTCCAGGCAAATTAAAGAATAACATTAATTATATTCTTATATTTAAGTATTTTTCATATCTAAAGGTACTGAAATTAGTATGCCCTCTAGTTGAAACTTTAGTACTATTACAAGATAGACTGACAAGTCCAGTGTTGTCTCTCTCCTATTGCACACACTCCTGAAACAAGTATACCAAATTATATGAGGTTAAAAAATATCTTCTTGTTCAAAAATTTAACATTTTTTCACTTGAAACAGTGTAAACCTTCAAATTATAGCCATTGATAATTTATTAATGTCATAAACTTACAAGCCTGCACAACACACCCATGTAGGCATGTGTGAGCACACAAATGTGTACATTAATCTCTTTGAATACGTCAAGATTAAAGAAGTTGCAACAAAAGAATAAGGAAGTGGTTAAACATTTCTGGTGTTGGTATGTTTGTTTATTTAGTTTTCCTCAGTCCTTATTATGTTGCCACTAAATCAATGTATCAGACAGATTATAGCCTCAACTCTAATGATTTTGGGTGTAATGGAAGGTTTTACTATTTCAATCTGGATTAATTTAATAGCAGTACTCATGAGGCTATACCACTTATTTGAACCTATTGATAAAGTCTCATTATAATTGCCCCATATCTATTTCTTGCAAGAGTTCCACAGTCTGCGCTGTTAGTGTGGAAAATTATTTAGTTCTCTGAAAGTAGAATGGCATTGAGTTCTGTTTTGATAGTTGCCTTTTTCTTAATGTGTAAAATTCTCTGTAAGGGCAGATTTATTTGTGTTGCTCCTGAAAACGTAATACAACAGGTTGTGGTGTCCATTAGGTGAGATGCAAAATGCCTTCATTTGACGTTTAATACAAAGTGAAATTCTTTAAAAATTGAATCATTTCAATAACCAAGTAATATGGAACAAATGGCATGAAATCTTTTCATTTAATCATCAAGAAGCTGACAATAGTCCATATGGAAAGTTGCTTCTATGACAAGCAAAGGGTTTGATGGGAGTTTGGAAGAGGCATTCAGCATTTTGTCCTCAAATAAATGTCAACAATTTAGTATTAATGTGTCCCTTAATTATCAAGTTTTCTTTTTTTTTATTGGATTGACTGGCATTCCCGTTGGTATTACTAGTACAGTTGTGGTAGGGCAACTATTAGCTAAACATGGGTTATTGTTTATTGCGTTGAATTTCTATTTATTATGTAGTAGGAAAGATAAACTCTCACAGTTGTTTAATATATGTAAGGGATTTAGCAATATATATTCAGTGAACATTTTTTTATTTACAATTTGACACATAATTTTCTTGAGTTCTTATTCTGGCTATAGTACTATTACTGAATATTCTTCAGGCTAAATAGAACAATTCCCATCCCTTGCCTGCATGTACTAACTATTCTTTCATGAAATTCTAGTGCCTATATAGAGTTCTACCATTTACATCAAATAACTCATCTATTTTGCTTAGCTAGACTTTGCTTCAAACCAGCAGATTTCTCATTGGTAGAATTCAATGTTAAATAGTTTGAACATAACCTTGAAGTGAATTCTTTTCTTTCCTTGTACTCAATTACCCTCTTTGAGCTTTTCATAAAGGACTGTGCAAAGTTGCACTGTCAGTGCAGCCAAGACCAAAGTGATAGAAGTAGAAAATGCTCTGGGGAATACTGCAAATGCAATTTCTGCTTCTTGCTTGGAAGTCTGAAGCCAGCAACAGTATAATAGAAACTCTTTGCTTTCTGGATGATCCATTTACAGAGTGATAAGCACTGCTGTGGAGTTAATATCATTTCCAGAAGCAGACCTTTTCATACAGTTAACTATGTGTAAAATTGTCTTCCTTTTCTTTCTTATTTGATGTATATCCCAAATTTATAACCAGTCTGTCATGTACTACCACTAAACATTCTGATCTTCCTCTTAGTATTTGATTTATGATCACTTGAAAAAGAGATATGTCTAGAATGCTTTATTACATATATCTTCTTGGTACATTTTTGCTTAATTTTTTCATTCTAATGAGATTATTTTCAAATTCACTTTTCTTAATATTTTTATAATTCTAAAGTATGAAGTAATTTATCTGCTTTTTTTTTCTATGAATATACTGTCTTAGTGTTTGTATATTTTTCTCCATAGAGCATCATTTTCCTTACCCATAGAGAGTAATATACTGTTAATAACTCTGTGTTGAAATGAACAATACTTTATATCTAAAGTCAGAGTGATCCTGCCCATGTTTCTCTTTTGTTACATTGTGTCAACTCAGTCTGTTATCAGTAAATCAACTTTGGAAATCTTAGCATACTACATAGTTAATTATTAACCTCATTACTTGCAAAGTTGAAGGTTACTATCAAAATTATTACTTTTGAGTAAGCCATTTATGCCTAGGCTAGTCAAATATAAAAGCTATATCATTGACCCAGTGTGGTGGTTCATGTTGGTAATCCCAGCACTTTGGGAGGCCGAGGTGGGTGGGTCACAAGATTAGGAGATCAAGACCATCCTGGCCAACATGGTGAAACCCCTTCTCTACTAAAA
>NW_012103476.1:289915-297226 GCF_000951045.1 Mandrillus leucophaeus
ACTAAAAATACAAAAAAAAAAAAAAAATTAGCCAGGCGTGGTGGTGCACACCTGTAATCCCAGTTACTCAGAAGGCTAAGGCAGGAGACTCACTTGAACCCAGGAGGTGGAGGCTGCAGTGAGCTGAGATCGTGCCACTGCACTCCAGCCTAGGTGACAGAGTGAGACTCTGTCTCACAAAAAACAAAACAAAATAAAACTATATCATTTATTAAATTACAAATTGGGATGCTCTTCACATTGTTAACATTGATGATTGAATTTGTTTTTATACTGGTATCAATTTAATTCAGTAACTGTTAGATTTTTACAAATATGTGACACACATGTACCCTGGAACTATGTACATCTATTATGCATCAATCGACGAATAAATAATCAAATGTGTGAGATACACTATTTTTGTTTATCTTGTGTAACTATGCTATAAAAACAGAGCCTATCGCAATGGAAATGTGCAGCTACTTAGTAGTTGTTGAGATCTCTCACAAATTCTATATCCTCATGGAAAATCCTTGTTTAAAGAGAGAAACTTATATTTGAATTCTTAGTCTGCTACACACCTGAGGATTAATGATTCGCTGAAACTTACTTGACTTCAATATTTCCACATAAAATGTTGGTCAAAATACTACAATGATTAATTTTGCCTGTATTGGCAAAAATAAAAAAAAAAAGAAAAGAAAATAATCACTCAAGCGCCTTAAACCTAATGGGAAATTATTGTCTTGTTGTTATAGGAGTACTTGATCTAAGTGTGGCTTCAGAGTGATTGAATGCTGTGAGCTGTCTGCTTCATCAGGGACTCACTTTGCTTTCACTTTTTCTTTTGCATCACCATTTTAACATTCCATCTGTTTGTTTGTTTGTTTGTTTGTTTGTTTTGTTTTGAGATGGAGTTTCACTCTTGTCACCCAGGCTGGAGTGCAATGGCGCCATCTTGGCTCACTGCAACCTCTGCCTCCTGGGTTCAAGCAATTTTCCTGCCTCAGCCTCCTGAGTAGCTGGAATTACAAGTATGCTCCACCATGCCCGGCTAATTTTTATAGTTTTAGTAGAGACGAGGTTTCTCCTTGTTGACCTGGCTGGCCTCGAACTACTGACCTCAGGGGATCTGCCTGCCTCAGCCTCCCAAAGTGCTGAGATTACAGGCACGAGCCACCACACCCAGCCTCCATCTGGTTTTTAATTTAGTAACATTTACTGATTCAACGTGATATAGCAATTTTGACATTCGATTTTTTGCTTCCTATTTTATAAAGTTGAAGAAACCCTTCCCAGAAGCCCTACAGAAAGTTCCTACTAATTACTCCCTAAACAGAATTGCATCACACATTTCACATCTAATCCAATCTCTCTGGCAGGTGTATTGAAACCACAGTGCTTAGCTGAGGTCAGTAAGGACTTGAGAGTGGTGGATGCCCAAACAAACTAGAGCCTCTGGCAGGAGAAACTAAGCAGGGATAGATGCCAGGCAGATAATTAGAAAGACACCCTACAAATATAGTAAGTTTGTTGTCCAAGGTAGAGTGAGTACATCCATAAGTCACCCAGCAGGGTAGCTATCACATAGTGACGCTTAAAGAAAAAAGTAAACTTAAATTACTGCATTCTACCCCAATATATTGAACTTCTACAATGTTTCAGGTACCCTGAAAGCCACCAGCAACATAAATGTATTGAAGACTTTTGCTGAAATCAAACACCTAATGATGGATGAGTCAAAACACACAGTATACAAATAAAACATACAAACAAATGAACACACTGACTCACAAGTTAATGATACAGATGCTATGATAAAGGGAGATTCATACTGAAATGAACAAAAATAAGAGGGTATTAATCACAGATTTGGATGCAAGAGTGAGAAGCAAGCGGGAGTCAAATTTGGGTGAATACAGTGATGGTGTACTTTATTCTAAAAGTATGTGTTTGCCAGTCAGGGGAAGAAGATTACATTAGATTTTCTGAGGGAAAATCCTACACTATGAATTCTAGGGACAATCCTACTAATAGGAACATACAAGGAGAAAGGATGATTGTAGAGGCATGGGTCCCTGCCTCCGGTCATATTTGGTTAGCAGGGAAGGGCCTCAGAGTCTGGAGAAGAGGTTGTTTGTTTTAGGCTGGAGAATTTAAGCCGTATGACTGGTGAATTAATAACACTTCCCCACTGTTGTCTTGGGTTAGATGCAGTAGCATAATAAAATGGCAGTCCCTTGGCTTCCAGTCTATTTTGCCAACTGAATATTCATGGTTGGAAAACATCAGTGTCTCTTCTGCCGTGTTCAGGCACCAAGACCTAAGCGAACATATAGTATGGTAGACGAGGGACTTGACTTGCTACCTTCAACTCTCTAGTGAACTGGTTGCCTTACAACTTGATCGTTGCATTTTTAAATGGAGCAATTCGGGCAGCCAATCCATTCTTGGGCAAGATGACTTACCTCTCAAAGTGGTAGAACCGTGCTGTTCTAATTTACTCCGATTATTGCATTGACTATGCTTTGTTACATTCCCTTTCCCATTCCTTGGAAAAGATCTATAACTTTTGGGAAACTTAGTTTGAGAAAGTTAGTCTTCTCAAAATCAATGAGTTTAAAACTAAATTTGCTCAACCAATTGGATATCCAATCCTATTCTCTATCTCCAAATTTCAGAGAGGTGCCATACCTTAGGAAACAGTGATTGGGCATATGATAATTATTTTCCTTTTATCTCAATTTCCTTGTAAAAATGTTTTCAACATTTGGAGCATTTGATACTCAAAACGTAAAAAAAAAAAAAAAAAAAAAGATTAGGAAAAGTGAAAACTTTTTACCTGACTAGTGGTAAATTCTTACCACTCGGCTGTTGTTGCTTACCTGATAATACTTTCCATGCAGTATGCTTGGTTTCTGGTTGCTCACATGTGTGCATTCTTAGAAAAACTCCATGTAAGGGATTTAGCCATTTCTTAGGTTCCTAAGTACCCTGACTTGACCTCTACCTCTTCTCAACTTCCACTTTTGTGTGTGTGTGTGTGTGATCTGGCTACTGCAGAGGGCCTTCTCTTAGTAGCATGCTCTCTTAATGTCTTGACTTAATGGCTAGCATGCAGTAACCAATGCACTCTTCTCTTATGAAATAAAGGCATTTAGGCTGACAAGGGAGAGTCTTTTTTCTCCCGCTATACTTTTCCATTTGGCTTATCTCCCTGTTTAAATAATCACAAAAAAGTGGATCATTAATGCCACTATATAAATCAAAGAACCAAGTAAGACAATCGGACAATGAGACTCGGTTCTTTGGTTTATATATAGGATTTACACATATAGGGACTACTCTTCCCTATGTATAGTCATCACCTGTCTTTATCAGGAATCCTACTATCAGTCGTCCTGGGGTTTTAATAAAGATCCTACCAATATGTATGTGACAAGATCTTGGTAGGTCTACTTAGAATAACAAGTAAACATACCCACTGCCTAGTTATGCTTTGAGTTTTAGAGCATAAGCTAGAATGGGCTATCATTTCAAAGGTCTACCTTCCCTCAATAATGCGATCGCACAGTCACATCCTTTTCCATGCACCTTAAGTGGGAAATAGTTCTCCACTCCTGCAGTTAAAGTTTAGATATAGAATTTGCTTTGGGGATGAACATTCAAGAAGCAAGCCCAGGCTTGAAAAATTATTGTACTATTGTATCTATTCTTGAACATCTGAAATTTTTAAGAGAAAAACATAGTTGATGTAGTCTGTTTTCCTCAAGAGGGTAAAAAATTCTCAGGGAGCCGTAACTTGATCAGCTGAACTCTGACTAGTTTCTGCTAAGACCCCAGGCACATGTGGTAGGACTACAAAGCTCAGCAGGTCCACCAAACTAAACTCATTCTGTGTCAACTAACACTCATTTGATCTGGAAATTAGTGAGAATAAATGATTATTATTTTAAGCATGACTTTTAGAATAATTAAGTATGCAGGATTTTTGTAGCCATAGCCAACTAACACAGGGATTTAATATCAAGTATCAGGTCACAGAAAGAGTCAAATTTAGCAAAATGATATACTAAAATAGAAAAAAATGAATATCTAATATATAACTTTCTTTTTCCTTTTGCACTCCAAAACTTATTTTAAAACTGGACAAACAATGATGAAATCAGGTTTTACGTTTCATTTTTTCATGAAACATGATTTACTATCAAGTACATTTGCACTAGTACTCAGTTCGAATTTATTCAGCAATCCCATCAAGTATCTTTTCATCCGGATACACAATTCGCTGCATAGTTTGTCATTCTCTATGCAAAAATCCTCTGTAGTTAGAAACTTCACCTTCATTTTAATTACTTATTACAATTATTCCAACATTTATTTTCAGTTTGTTTTAAATGTACCTTAAGTGTTTCATTCTTTTTCAAATGTAACAAATTTGTACCGCATGTGATATGTAATATTGAAAAGATTTGTAATTTCGGTAACATTTCAATAATAGTGAAAAATATTGGCAAACTTAAATTTAGAAAATTCTAAGCAACATTAGGACACATGGTATATGTTTAACATTAAGTTAAATGAGGGTATTAAAGATATAAATATGGCCGGGCGCGGTGGCTCAAGCCTGTAATCCCAGCACTTTAGGAGGCCGAGGTGGGCGGATCACAAGGTCAGGAGATCGAGACCACGGTGAAACCCTGTCTCTACTAAAAATAGAAAAAATTAGCCGGGCGCGGTGGCGGGCGCCTGTAGTCCCAGCTACTCGGGAGGCTGAGGCAGGAGAATGGCGTGAACCCGGGAGGCGGAGCTTGCAGTGAGCTGAGATCGCGCCACTGCACTCCAGCCTGGGATACAGAGCGAGACTCCATCTCAAAAAAAAAGAAAAAAAAAAAAAGATGTAAGTAAGGCTTAAATAGGAAAATAGTATATTCAAAGCAAGAAAATATTTTTCTATTTTGTTGCAGCCATTTTATAGTTTTTCTTGATAGCAAAGGTTTTCTGATTTCTGAGTTATTTTGTAGAAATTGGAATATGTGTCACAGAGAAATTTTGGCCTCATAAAGTATATCAAACACTTTAGGGCTCCTGTTTCATTTTTGTACTTCCTAGTCCTTTTAAACACAACCAACATGCCTTAGGCTTTTTCTTAAAAATCATTTTGAAAGTGTGTTTCTGTTATGAGCCATCAGTATGAAATATGGTTTTCTGATAGCATGATGGCTAAAATAAGTTTTCTTTTTTTCACAGATGGATGACAGGTTGTATATGTGAGGCCTGTGTGTCTATGTGTCTATATGTCTTTATGTCAAGAATTCAAATATGCTATTGAGAAATGGTGCTTTGAAATGCAAACATGCAATATTGGTTCAAAAGATCTTTTACCATGGAAGGTTATTTAAGTATATTCCAAAATTAAATAAAAGGTAATTTGAGGCTCAAAGGAAACAGAAGTCAAATCAACCATTAAATTTCTATTTAACTGATTAATGTATTTACATGTTATAATGAAAACCCAACATTAAACTTAATACTTTTATTTTACACTTTACATGTAACATACATGTCTCAAGCTCTTTTCTTTTAGGAAGCTTTGATGATTTCGGGTCATGTTCCAGTCTGTGTAATATAATGTGTTAACAAGTACCACATTTTTCTGTAGATATTGATGCAATGGCGTGAAATTGCATTTTCCTGTCACTTACTGTGTATAATTATCAGCCCTAAGTAGCCAGTTAATATTTACATAGGATCCAGTGGCTATTCTTTTTCTGTTTCTTGCACTGCATGTGGGAAGGCATTCTCCTTCAATGCTCATACTGAGACAGGTCTTCGCTAATTTAGACAGTTTATTTTGCCAAGGTTGAGGACACACTCCCGTGATACAGTCTCAGGAAATCCTGAGGACATGAGACCAGAGTTTTCGGGGCACAACTTGGTTTTACACATTTTGGGGGGACATGAGACACCAATCAATATATGTCAGAAGTATGTAGGAAGAATGAGACATGAATGAATATATGTAGGAAGTACACAGATTCGATCTGGAAAGGCGGGACAACTCAAAGCAATTCAAAACAACTCAAAGCAAAGGCAGAAAGAAGTGACGAGGGGCTTCCAGGTCACAGATAAGTGAGAGACAAGTGGTTACTGTTTTTGCATTTCTGATTAGCCTTTCCAAAGGAGGCAATCATATATGTACTTATCTCAGTGAGCAGAGAGATAGCTTTAAATAGAATGAGAGGCAGGTTTGCCCTAATCAGTTCCCAGCTTGAATTTTCCGTTTAGCTTCGTGATTTTGGGGCCCAAAATATCTTGGGAGCCTAAGATATTTACCTTCCTCTATATGGATAACATATAGATATATAATATGTATGTAAATGCAGATGTAACACACAGTAAACAGATAAGAACACTAAGAACAAGACTACAGCCACTGAGATGATAATCAATTTACTAAAAAGCACAAGCTACCAAAACTCAACCAATGTAAAGTAAACAATTTAAATTCCCTTGTAGCAATTAAATAAATTGAATTTGTACTTCAAAATTTCTTCCCAAAATATATCTCCAGTTACTAACAGTTGTACCAGAGAATTCTTTTAAAGCTTAGAGAAAAATTAACACTGATTTTATCCATTCTTCTAGAAAATGTTGAAGAAAGAACAATTTACAACTCATTTTATGAATCCAGTATTACCCACATATTAAAATCAAACACAGGCAGTACGAAAAAGGAAAACTAAGACAAGGCTTCCTCATGTACACAGGTGTAAACATCCTTAAGAAAATATATAGCAAATAAAATATACCAATATATAAAATTGATTATAGACTGTGACCAGGGGCTTTTATTCCAGAGATGCAAGGCTAGTTTAGTATTTAAAAGCAGTCAATATAATCCATTTTATTAATAAATTAGAATTAAAAAAATACATAATTTTATCAATTGAAAAAGTTAGATATAGAGGAAAACCCCCTCAACTTGATAGAAGACATTATAGGAAACCTACAGCTATTATATTTAACGATTAGTAACTATATTTTCTTCTTAGATCAAGAACAAGACAAGGATATCTGTTATCACTTCTCTTATTCAACATAGTCCTGACATAGTATCTTTCCCATAGATTAAAAATAAAAACATAAAACTGCCCTATTTGGTAATGATATGATTGTATATGTATAAAATTCCAAGGCATGTGCACAAAAACTTCAATAATGGACCGGGCGCGGTGGCTCACGCCTGTAATCCCAGCACTTTGGGAGGCTGAGGCGGGCTGATCACAAGGTCAGGAGATGGAGACCATCCTGGCTAACACGGTGAAA
>NW_012103476.1:297551-302816 GCF_000951045.1 Mandrillus leucophaeus
TCCAGGTGCTTAGTCATTCCCCACGCACACATACAAGAAATAAAAGTGGAAGATTCAGAAAGTAGATTTTAAAAAGAAAACCAAAGCAGAAAAAAGATTGCAGATTGCGATGTGTAAATGTTGCCAAAATTACCATGGAAAGATTGGAGAGTACTACCAGGGGAAATGCTGCAAAATCCTCAAAATACCCAACAAAAACACCTTTCCAAGATGCCAGGGACCCACAATGGGAAGAAATATCTGCAGAAAATAGACTGTACATTTAACTGGAGAGAAATATTGAAAACAAAGAAGAGAGAGAAGATGCAGATACAGTGGTTGTCTAGTTGTCTAGAGATTTATATCTCCAGGTGACTATAAAGAGAGGTGTGATACATATATACATAGACCCAACTAGATGTTTTCTATAGGAACTTACTATAAAGTAAAGGCTCAGGTAGAGTAAACATAAAAAGGTGGAGATGGATATACCACCATAACATTAACAAAAATAATCCTATAGTTGCTTTCTTAAATTGAAACACAGTAGAGTTTACAATAAGAAAAATTATCAGTGAGAAAGAGGGGTGTTATGTCACGATAAATGGGTCAGTTTTTCAAGAATACTGTAAAAGATCCTGAAGGTATATGTCCTAACAACAGAGTATCAAATTACATGAGATAACATGGGAAAAAAATTACAAAGAGAAATTCGCAAATTAATTATCATTATTGGAGACTTCAATATCTCTCTCAGTAACTGATCGATTAAGCAAGTAGAAAATAAGAATAGTAGTTGACTTGAACAGCATCATCAATTAACTTCATCCAATTGACATTGATAAGAGTATTTCATTCAACAACAATAACATACACATTCGTCTCAATTTCACATGGAACAATCAGCAAGATAGACCATATTGTGGACCATAAAACACCTTAACACAATCGAGGAATGAAAATTATGCAAAGTACGTTCTGAGACCAAAGTGGAATTAAACTAGTAATCAACTACAGAAAGATAGCTGGGAAAATCACCAAATATTTGGAGATTAAAGAACACACTCCTATATAATACACGGATCAAAAATGTCTCAAGAGAAATTTAAAAATATTTCAAACTATTAAAAATGATAAAAACTTATCAAAACTTTCCAGATTTAGCAAAAGTAGTGCTTAGGAAGAAATTTATAGCATTACATGCATATATTAAAAAAGATGAAGGATTGAAAATCAGTCATCTACACTTCCACTTTGGGAATGGAGAGAAAGGAGCAATTAAAACAAAGTGAAAGAAGTAATAAAACATTTTAGTTGGAAACTCGAAGCTTACATTTGGATGCATCTATCTGTTCTGTGAAATTATTTATTAAATGAACAATATGGATCAAATTTAGTTATATGAGAGTTACCATGATGTAACCATTAAGGAATATGATATTTAGAAAAATATTGCACTAGAAATTGAGTTACCTATTCTGAACACTTAATATTGTGAATGCAAGAGGCTTTTTTTTTTTTTTTTGGTACAGAATCTCACTCTGTCGCCTAGGCTGAGTGCAGTGGTGTGATCCCTGCTCATGGCAATCTTCGCCTCCCGAGTTCAAACACTTCTTCTGCATTAGCCACCAGAGTAGCTGGGATTACAGGTGCCCGTCATCACGCCTGCCCTGCTAATTTTTGTATTTTTATTAGAGATGGGGTTTCACCATGTTGGCCAGGGTGGTCTCAAACTCCTGACCTCAAGTGATTCACCTGCCTTGGCCTCTCAAAGTGCTGGGATTACAGGCGTGATCCACCGTGCCCAGCCTCAAGAGGTTCTTAAAACCTAAATAATTTCAACTTATTTCTTGGTACTGATCTTGATTAATTTTTATTTTGTCCTATGATCCTTTATCAAATCACATGTATCAATATATGAATAAGGAAATAAATAAATGCACATGTATGTTTACATGTAACTTTGTTATTTTATTACTCTTTTTTTTTTAACTTAAAGTCCTTTATATCCTCTGAAATTCTAAAGCTGAGAACTTTTGAAAAACGTCTTTAGAACTCCCTACCAGTATCATTGTGTGAGGCAAGTACGTAGTACAATAGAGACTAAGGACAACCTATATCTTGAAATAACACCTTTGACTAAGTGTACAGAGATTTCAGAACCTTATGATAAAAGTCATTAGCATGATACAGATTCTTGATTACTTTTGTTTAAAAAAAGCTTTGAGATTATCTTGCTTAGTGTTTTGGCCAACTCTTTTGATTAGTTTGGAGTTAATCAGTTCTATCTTCATTCTTTTAGTAAAGTGTGTTTTGAAGTTCCTTTTTTATAAAGGGCATTGGTATCAATGCCAGTTCATTTTCTCCTGGGAAGCTATTGCAATTTTGCTGTGCTAAATGTTTGCACTAAGCACTTAGTGAAGGCTGAGGTCACCTCTCTTGTTAAAGAAGAAAAATTGTAACCCTTTAACTCAAAGTTTGCCAAAGTGCGGTGTAAATTGTAATTAAATCCTGGTATTAAATTTTTTTACGACATAGCTATAAATTTTATCTTTACCGTTATCTATTTTTGCTGTGTGGTTAGGTAAATACTAATTTGAAACAGTATATTATGACCCAAAAACATTCATTTTATTCCGTTATGGCAAATGCCTCACAAAACGTAGTGATACAGTAAATCAGTTTTCTTTCAGTTGTCCTAAAACAATGCCATGTTTCAAATAAGCACATCTTCTATGAAAATAATGATGAAGTAATTGCCAGTGTTTGGGCTTTCACTAATTGATAGTTTTTTAATATGTGGGGCAGCTAATACTATTGCTGATAGTTCTTAATAGCAGTGTTGCTATGACAAATGTTTGAAATACACATTTAGACTTCTTATGAAATCTGTAGTCTGCTTAGTGCTCTGCATGCGTGAGTTGCAGTAACGTTTTACATTTGATCATATGACACTTGCTGATTTGATCTTAGAACTCTTGCCTCTTAGAAAATGCTTTAATTTCTAAAGTAAAAATAATTAACAAACATTGGTATGTAGTAATGATTAAAGGAGGTACTCTGAAATAACTTTGCTATGCAGAAAATCATTGGTATGAAATTAGTTCTAGTTGCTTTTTCTTTAGTACCTACACACAGTAAAAAATGTAAAGATTTAGACGGTTCTTTCTGTGCAAGACAATCATTTTTATAAGGTGTATTCTCTAGAATTAGAAAATAAAAATGTGAATTCTTTCTGAGAGTTTAATTTTTAAATTAATATATTTAGTTGGATTAAAAATATATATGCTTTAAAATAAAACAATTTCCAGGCAACTGTGCTGGGTCCTCATCTGAAACAAATAACATATATAAAACAGAAATGTATGGTGGAGTAGGGGAACTATTGAACCAGAAAATCATGGAAAAGAACAAGCATTGTTAACATTCATTTAAGAGGACCTTTCAAAAAGGGTAATTCAATCTATTGACTTAAACAAATTGGCGTCACTAGCTGGCCATACCCTGTGAAGGATACGCATGCATTTATGTGACTTAGGCTCTGCCACTAAATATGAAAACAGGCTAACTCAATTTGCTTACACATAGACGCTCCAAGCAACTTATTGCTCCTTTTAGGAAGAGGTTGAGCTCGTCATATACATGTGAGATTAGTTGTGCCAGTGAACTTCACTTTTCACGGTAAAAATATATTTTTAAAAAGCATTCTGATATCATAGAGTTTTGATTTTGTCCCTTAAAAAAGACTGTGACACTTTGGTGCTGTTAAAATGTTAGGACTGGTGGCAAGAACACAGACTGTGGTAAATTTGTTAAAATAATGACAATGGCACCGTGAGGCTTCTTGAGAATCATGCCATAGATACGAGCAAAGGTAATCATTAGGTACCTAGGTACATATGGTTCGTGACAAAAATACACCTATAATTACTCTAACATGCACACAATTGTGAAAACAAAGAAAAATCTCCTTAAGAAGAAAAAAAGGCAGTATTAGCAAAGTGGTAAGCAAATATTGTTACCTCACTAGTCCTAATATGATTTGCAGATCTCTGCAATGTATTAGCTCTTCGTGGCTTGGTTTCAGGTTAACAAGGCCTAAACTTCACATAAGCTTGTGCATTGAAAATCAGACACTTCCATAAAACTTGAGATCTTGAAATCTATCTTTTCAGTCAGGGGTCAGAATAGAAAATAAAGTGGCTCATCCAGCAAAGGGGGATGATAGAGACAATACTCTCAAAATGTCTCACAACAGCAATATTTAAAGGACGTCCTTTAGTGGAAACGATTACTGAAAAGAGGACACAAAATTGAACAATAAACGCTACTGAGAAGAGAAATTGAAAACCACATGAAGAAATCCAGAGATTGACTATTTCAAATGTTAATACTGCATTACTATTTAGTTAGAGACAATAAAAATAAAATAGAAATTTAAAAAAAAATTAAAAACTCATTCGAAGGTGTGAGTATGGTGCTTAATATTACCCTTTGTAAAGTTTTTTATTTATCTAATTTTTTTCTTTTTGAGATGGAGTCTCACTCTGTCACCCAGGCTGGAGTGCAGTATTAAGATCTCGGCTCACTGCAACCTTCACCTCCAGAGTTCAAGCAATTCTCCTGCCTCAGTCTCCCGAGTAGCTGGGGTTACAGGTGCCTGCCACCACGGCTAATGTTTTTGTATTTTTAGTATAGACAGGGTTTCACCACGTTAGCCAGTATGGTCTTGAACTCCTGATCTCGCGATCTACCTGCCTCGGCCTCCCAAAGTGTTGGGATTACAGGCGTGAGCCACCTTGCCCAACCTTTAAGGGTTTTTGTTTGTTTGTTTTTTCTTCCTTTTATCATATGAGAAATGGACAAAGATATGTTTTAGTTTTAGATTTTGTAAGATTAGGCATTCAGTTTGGTATTTTGGGTTACCACTAAAAAATGAGAAATGGAGTATATTCTTTCCAAACCAAGGAACAAGAAAAAATCATTTTGAAAACAAACCAACCCATATAAGGCAAAACAGAATAAAAACCCTCAATCAAAAAGAAGGAAGGAGAGGAGGAAATAAGAAAAGAACATAAGCCATTTTCTTAGGTTCAGTTCCACAGAAGCAGATCCTATGATGAATATTCCTGTGTAAGTGATATTCTAAATATCAAAGGAGCCCTGTAAGTAAGTGGGAGAAGTAAGACAGAAAAAAGAAGGAAACCAAGCAAAGATCTGATTTCAAGCAAAGTCTTACTAAGGGTATCTTCAATGTAATCTTTCATGAGAGCTCTGGGATTATAA
>NW_012103476.1:303731-310588 GCF_000951045.1 Mandrillus leucophaeus
GAATTGGCACTCAATGAACACTGCCATGTAGAGAGAGGAGATGATTCCATGCAAATCTCTAGGTAAAAATATAGAACATTAAAAATATCCAAGAGGCACTCTCCCTTTATCTCCCAGAAATATCCCCCCCACACACAATCATTTAACTGTTATACTGACATAGCACCATTGGTTCACATCACTTATCTTATATTTTTTGAATAAAAACATATGCTGCACACCATTATTTTGTTTGGCTTATTTTTTTCAGTAATTCGTGGGATTAATCCATGTTATAGAGTGTAGAAGTTTTATTGTTCTTAGCATTGTATAGTATTCTATTATATAAATAGAACATTTATCCATTCTCCTATTAATGAATATATGGATATTTCCAGCGTTTTTCTATTACTTTATTATAAATAAAGTTATTATAATCACTTCTGTACATAACTGTAAAGCTGAGATACAGGCATGCATCGCTAGTTTTTAGGATGTGTGTAGGTTTACCTTTACTGGATATCAGTAAGCAGTTTTGGAAATTAAACTTTCCACCAGCATTGTATGAAAATTCTGTGCTTCATACCCTTACCAACACTTAGCATTGTAAGCCATTTTTTATTTAATCATTCTAGTTATGTAGTTATGTCACATTGAGCTTTTCTTTTGCATTCCCCTACCTGTTAAGGAGGTAAGCACTTCTCATGTGTTTATTGTTAATTTAGATATCTGTTTTTTGGGGGAGGAAATGCCATTCAAAGGTTTGCACATTTCCTGATTCTCTATTTTCCTTGTTGAATTTTAGAGTTGTTAAACATTATGGATACTGGAGATTGACTGTATACATTAAAGCTAACTTTTACTGCTTTGCTCATAGTATTTTTCATCCCCTTAAAAAGTGTTCGATATACATACACTCTTAATTTTAATAATTCAATTCATTAATTTGTTTTGCTCATAATTTTTTACTTCTCATAGTTTAAGAACATAGCCTAAGCTTTCTGCTAGAAAATGTACCATTTTAAAGTAATTATTTTGATAAATACTTAATTAAATTATTCAATTAATTAATTTTTTAAGACACAGGGTCTTGCCGTGTCACACAGGCTGGAGTGCAGTGGTGTGATCCTAGCTCACTGCAGCCTCAAACTCCTGGCCTTAAGTGATCCTCCCACCCCAGCCCCCTAAGAGGCCTGGATTACAGATACATGCCACCATGTCCAACTAATTTTTTTCCATATTATTTTAGAAACAGGGTCTTGCTATGTTGCCCATGCTGGTCGCAAACTCATAGCCTCAAGAGATCCTCCTGCCTCAGCCTCTCAAAGTGTTGGAATTACAGGTGTGAGTCACCGTGCCTGGCCACAATAAGTATTTTATACTCATTCCACTTGGAACTGATTTCCTTTTGTAGGAAGAGTGAATATTGTCTTCTTAGTTGAAAAATTCACCCGACTCTTCCCCATTGATCTATAATGCCACTTTGTTATAACTCCTGTCCACGCATGTGTGTTTCTATTTCTAAACTTTATTCTGTTTCATTTAGTTATTAGTTTACCCTTGCATGACTAGCACACTTTTATTACAACTATAGCTATTTACTATTAATATCTGGTATTATAAATCTTCTAACCTTTTCTACTTCAAAAACCGGTTTATCTGGGCTATTATTTCCCTTTGCATTTCCACTTACAATTTTGCGTCAACCTGTCCATTTCCTGCAAAATAACTACTAAGTTTTTGATTGGTTTATATGAAGCATCTACATGCCTGTTCGAAAAAAATACATTTTTAAAAAGTTGAGTTTCTTCAATTTATGAACATCTTATGTTCCTCTATTATTTATACCTCCTTTAATTTCTTTAATTTTTTATGTCTTCATAGTGGAAGTATTGCACAATTTTCATTAGATTTATGGGTATTGATTTTTATGCTATTTCAAATGGCATCGTTTTGACATTTTAAGTTTTTGTTGGCATATAGAATATCATTTTTTAAAAATATTGATTTTTATCTCAGGGAACTCCTTTAATTCACCTGTTTTTAATTGTGTATATGTCGAGTTTAGTTTTGTGGGTTTCTTTTTTTTTGTATCTATATATTCACAATCATTTTGCATTAAATTATAATAGGTTTAGTACTCCTTTTGCGTTCCTTGTATTGTTATTTTATTTTCTTGTTTTAAACTTCTTAGTAAAACCTAGAATAAAATATTGAATGAAGACAGAAGTTACAAGTATTTTATTTCATTTCCGTCATTTAGAGTAGTATTTTTAATAATTCATAGTCAAGAATGATGTTTTTGCCAGATGTTGTGTAATTACTTTACATGAGATTTAGAAAATTTCTCACAGCCAAAGCAGTTCTATGAGGGATGTTTACAGCATTGAATGCCTACAACAAAAAAGAATAAAATCTGAAATAAACAGCCTAACATTATACCTCAAGGATTAGTAAAACAAGGACAAGCTAAATATAAAGTTAGCAAGAGAGAGAAAATAACAAAGATCAGAGCATAAATAAATAAAATGGAGATTAGAAAAATAATAGAAAAGATAAACTGAGAATTGCTTTTTTGAAAAGTTAAACAAAATTGGCAATCCTTTAGCTAGACCAAGAAAGAAAGAAGACTCAAGTAAATAAGTAAAATGAAAAACAAAACAGGAGACATGATTATTAGTAATACATAAGATACTACAAAAAAAGAAAAGTACAGGTCAATATTACTGATGAACATAGATGCAAAAATCCTCCATGAAGTACCAGCAAGCCGTATTGAACATTACATTTCAAGGATCATTCACCATGATCAAGTGGAATTTAGCCCTGGGATCAAAGACAGTTCAAAATAAGCAGATCCATTAACCATCACATTAACAGGATAAAGGACAAAACTCATATGATCATTGCAACAGATAGAGAAAAAGTGTTTGACAAAATGTAGTATTTTTTCATCATAAAACCTCTCAACAAATTAGCCTTAGAAGGAATGGTGCTAAACACAATATATATCATATGACGAGCCCACAGCTAACATCATACTTAAGTATATATGTTAAGTATATATACACTTAATTAATTGCTTGATTCTTTGTGAAATTGAACTTGGACCTTGTCCAAGTATATTCTATATACTTAGTAATTAATAAAGTATGTAGATACTTGATAACTACTTAATTGCTTAATTCTTTGTGAAATTGAACTTGGACCTTGCCACTGACTAGTTCTGTGGCATTAGGTATTCCCTCTTCTGCCAGTTTTCTCATTTCTAAAATAAAGATGACAGCTATAGTTATATCATATGCCTGGAGTGAATATTAAATGACAATGTCTGTCTATCTTCTATCTATTATCTATTTATCTATGTATCTATCTATCTATCATCTATCTATCTACCTATATATCTGTAGCATTTAGTACACAACTTTTGTTTCCTGTACTTGGTAGCACATTTTCCTATGGTTTTCTGTATGCCAAATAGACAGAGAGGGTAATAAATTACTCTAACCAGCATCTTCAGTTAAAGCATGCTCATTGTTCTTTATCTTATGAACCATGTAGTCAAATTGTCATCACAGTGTATCTGACCTAGAGGCCAAATATCTCAATAAAAAAGCGTTCTTCTAAGAGGTGAGCTTATAAATGATGACACTACTTTCTAGACTTTGTTTACCAGAGTTGTAAGTCAAGGAAAGAGATTTAAAGCTACTGTGAGATTGAGGTAAGTGAGTGGATATTGTGATGGTCCAGTGCATTTCTCTGACTACTGATATCTTGCTGATTATTGGTCGGAAGAATCTGTAGGCAGTCAATAAGGATCAATCAACCACTACAGTAAAAGAAAAAACAATTGAAACAAAGCTTTATATGGAGCAACATTAATATGTTGGTCACTTCCATAAAACCAGTCAATGAACAGAATACAAGTATTGCTAATAAAGGATAGTGTTTCTGTATTCACATCAAACAACTTATTTTAAAGACTGTTGTTTACTTGTTAAAGTCAATTAAAAATTTATATATCCAATTAAACTAAATATATAACTATCATCTCCCATGAACTAATGTAGAATTTCTCTTAATTCTATGGCTGCTATTTTAGTCATGAAGCTGTAGAGTCATTATGCAAGGCTATGCGTAAAGATCAATGGAGCATTGCTGTTTTAGTTTTGTGAAGATAATTGTGTTTAATGGAAAGAGAAATTTACAGAAAGTTATTCAGTGATTCCCTACAGATTTTTAGCTTTTTAATTTATTTTTGTTTTTATTTTTTGAGATGGAGTCTCGCTCTGTCACCCAGGCTGGAGTGCAGTAGCATGATCTCGGCTCACTTTGACCTATGTTTCTTGGGTTCAAGCGATTCTCCCACCTAAGCCTCCTGAGTAGCTGGGATTACAGGCATGTGCCACCACCCCCAGCTAATTTTTGTATTTTAGTAGAGAAGGAGTTCCACCATTTTGATCAGGATGGTCTCGAACTCCTGACCTCAAGTGATCTGCCCACTGTGGCCTCCCAACGTGCTGGGATTACAGGCGTGAGTCACCGCGCCTGACCCAGATTTTAAAATATCTTTTCCTTTTTTTTTTCCCCTTCTGTGTCTAAGTACAAAGAAAACATGGAAAGTTTGAGATAGAGTAACTTGATTAGATTGGCTTTGGAAAACAATTCTATGCGATTTATTTTCCACTAAGCATCAAAAATTCAAAAAAAAAAGGCAAGCATTTAAGCTTGTCCACACTGAATTATATACATTCAACAAACAACTTTGGGAAACACCTCCCAAAGTAAGCAACTTTAAGAGTACAAGAAAAAAGTAGGCAGTTTACAGTCAATTGTTTTACATTTTTATTAAAATGTCTTCTGTCTTTTGGCTAAACCCAGGTAAGGAAATCCAAACAAAAAAAAAAAAAAAAAAAAAAAAAAAAAAAAAAAAAAAAAAAAACACGACAAAAATTCAAGGCATTCGGTGTAAAAAAAAAAAAAAAATTCTGAAGAAGTAAATTCTTGTAATTAAGATATACATTTGTAAGTTCTAGATGCTCTGTCAGAAATATGGTTTTGTGGTATTGTTTTTTTGAAATTATTAATCTCTTGTTAATTTGACATTATCATTATCCATGTCTTCTTATACAATGATCTATATGTATTCTAAAGGTTTCTTCACTTAAAAATGTATATTTTTATATTTTTAGTTGAATTTGAAGTATTACAATATTTAGTCATCTCTAAATCACATTCAGTGTCACTGCCAGTTCTTATTTAGCACTTACAGAACCTGACTTTTATGTGGTGAGTGTGTGAGTGGGCGTGTGTGTGCATTTTTATTAACATAAAACATGACACACAAGTTAATTGAAACAGATTTAATTTGCATATGCTTAGATCATAATGAAAATAAGACTAACTTTCTCAGATTTCTGTTATGTACTTCTATTTAGAATTTACAATTTTGTACCCAAATTTGCAAAGAAGTATGAACTTGAAAAATAATAAATTTAATTTTGCATATAACTTTTGCATTTATCCACTTGTAAATTTCATTTTCATTAGTTTTTTTCTATTTCAAACTGTTCTAAAAGGAAGAAACTATTAAATATGTAGTCCATACTGGTAGATTTAGATAAAACAAACAAGATATCAGAAAGGTACAAATGTTACCTAGTAAAACTAGTACTTCACATGCTTGTAATTTGCTCTTGCTGTCTCCTTTAAGTGAACTTCTGCTAAATCATAATCTTACAAAGTCCAACACATTTTCTCCCATGGCAAACTGAGGAACAAATAAACACATTGATTTTTCCAACATTGTAGATAAATCATTTCTTACGAATTTTTTTTTCATTTATTCCAAAATCATAAAGAACTCTGTTGTAACAAAACATCGACTGTTTTTTTTGGTGGTTCCTTCATGAAATTGCAGGTAAGGACATTTGGCATCAAAATGCAATGAATACATGCCTTGAAGCTAGGATGAATCTTCTCAAGTTTGTCTCCTCTGAAACTTAAATTTACTCATGTATTGGAATGATACAGTAATACATGTCTTTGTAAGACAGTATACAGTCTTATGCAAGACTGTAAAAGATATTTTATATTATCTACTCTCCTTTGAAACTGGTCATTCACAGTTTACAACTGTATTCTATCATTTGGTGAATATATTTATGTTATAAGTGAAGCCATGAGCTTACTGAAATTGGGTATGAGAACCAGGTGTTAGTTTAATTTAATCCAACCAATTATTGGCCCTGTCCATATGGTTTCCTTCTTTATCTGTAATTGTTTTCCTCCAATCAACCTTATCTAAAATCCTGATTTTTATTTCTGACATTAAAGTTGGAGTTTTGGATATAGAAATATATGTTTCTGTTTAATTAAAACTGTGTTTTTCTTAGAATTTGCCCATTTTTGCTGAGTGTCTTTTAAAAAAATATTTTACCTTTTATGGTCTCAAAAGAAAATTTTATTTAATCCAAATGCCTTAAATGTAAAAATTAAAACAGATACATAAAGTGTGATATAACTGAAATTTTAGTGCTTCAAATAGATTAAAGCCTATTTACTGTAACTCATATGGTCACACCATATACCCATGGGGTATAGATATAAATTTCTACCACAGGGAAACGCAGCAACAATTTTGAACAATTATACAATCTAAATAGAAAAAAATAGAATAATAGAAAAGTAGTTAATTATGTAGATTGAATTAAGGAGTACTGGTGAATTGAAGGGGTATCAGGAGATGTGTGTAATATTTATAGAGGAAATGGGAGTGATGGGACTGGTAAAAGAGACAATATAGGTGAGAAAATGAGAATAAATAGGGATTGATTATTTTCTCCTTATTACTGCACTTAAAAGAGAACAATTATGCA
>NW_012103476.1:311398-317832 GCF_000951045.1 Mandrillus leucophaeus
TTTTTATGGCTGCATAGTATTCCATGGTGTATATGTGCCACATTTTCTTAATCCAGTCTGTCACTGATGGACATTTGGGTTGATTTCAAGTCTTTGCTATTGTGAATAGTGCCGCAATAAACATATGTGTGCATGTGTCTTTATAGCAGCATGATTTATAATCCTTTTTTGTTTTTTGTTTTTTGTTTTTAGTAGAGACGGGGTTTCACTATGTTAGCCAGGATGGTCTCGATCTCCTGACCTTGTGATCTGCCGGCCTCAGCCTCCCAAAGTGCTGGGATTACAGGCGTGAGCCACCACGCCCAGCCGAAACTTTTTATTAAGGTTGAAATTTATTTCTTAGCCATATGTTTTTGCATTTTTTATAAATAAGCAGAAGACCTTTATAGAATTTAAAAGTTTTTGGATATTCTGGATAATCACATTTCTTTGAGTACAATTTTATATGTATGGCTCAAAGTTCGAACATTAGGAAATCACATTTCATCAACCTTCCTTCCCTGTGGAGTTTATCTGAATGTACAGTTATTTTTAAAGTTTATCCTCTGATCAGCTCAGCTGGATACTTGCAAAGATAAGAGTGTAGCACAAGTTAAAGTCAAAATTCTAAAATTCACAGTTTGCTTCAATGAACTGAAATTTTTCTATTGATTCTGAAACTCTTAAACTAGTCATTGGATCTCATTCTGTTAGCTACATTTTATTATTGTGGTTTGCATAATAAACCAAACGTGAGGTCTTTGATATTACTTGAATAAATTCTTTATATATCAAATAATCAAGATGGGCAAAGGTTGGTATGTATCTGAAACTACTTAACTGTGTATAACAATAAGAAAAATTGAAATAGGCAAACAATGCTATAAAGGACTTTTTTATAAAGTTAGCTATTAAGATGTGTTTGTCTATCCCAGACCAATGATAGAAAGTATAATTTTACACTTAAATATATATTAACTGTCTCTATTTGTGACAATTAAATAGCGACAAATTGTTAGAGACAATTTTCTCTATCACAGTGTATTCTAAAAGTTTGGTTTCTTTAAAAAGCAAGCTCAAGCATTTTGTCCATAAGAATTGTATATCTAATGGATAAATACATATACAATCTATTGGTAGGATAATTAGTGTCATTGAATACATTCATATTTGAGTTTGATACTATAAATATTACCCCCAAATAGGTAGTACACTTACCAGAAATGCATAAGAGTGAATTTTGTTTCCCCCTGCACCATGCATTATCAGCTTTTATTTTTTGGCAAGCATGACAGTGACACATTTATTTTATTCAGATTCCTTGAGAGGTAATTTTTCCCAAGCAAATTCATGTTGATGTTAGTCCCTGTAGGTTGGCTGAGTGGATCTAATCTAGAAAACTTTCACGTCATTTCTATGTATGTTTTTGCTCTGTTGAGCAAAGGAGACAGCAACTGAGTAGACTGGCCCGAACTGTGAACTCATGCTTGTTTTAAAGAGCTGTCCCAAGGATGACACTGAGGAGAGATAAGCTTGCAAGTTACTTTGTATTTTTCTTTTATCTACAACACACAACTTTAACAGTAATAATGGTAATATTTTAGAAATTAATAATTATTCTGGTTTATTCCTCAAAATTTCAGAAACTGTAAGACTAGGAGTTTTCTTTATCTAAAGTAGTCTTAAAACTCTTAATACCTACTAATTGTAACTTAAATTCAATGATTTTTAATTACTAATGGAGCTGGAGATATATTTATACATTAAATTGTCTCAGCCTTTATTTTTTTGTGTTAAAAAAGCCCTTATATTTTTCCATAGTTTGATTAGACTGACGTTTATTTCTCTTTTTTCTTTTTTTAAAAATTTTTCTTTTAAGTTCAGCAGTACATTTGTTCGTTTGGTTTGTTACATAGGTAAACTTCTGTTGGGGATTCACGATACAGATTGTTTTGTATCCCAGGTATTAAACCTAGTACCCATCTGCTATTTTTCCTGATCCTCTCCCTCCTTCCACCCTTCACCCTCTGGGAGGCCTCAGTATGTGTTTTTCCCCTCTATGTATCCATGTATTCTCATCACTTAGCTCTCACTTATAAGTGAAAACATTCAGTATTTGGTTTTCTGTTCCTGTGGTAGTTTGCTGAGGAGAATGGCCTCCAAGGTCCATCCAAATGCCTGCCACGGATGGGATTTCTTTCTTTTTTATGGCTGCATGGTATTCTACGTTGTATATGTACCATATCTTCTTTATCCAGTGTGTCACTGATGGACATTTATGTTGGTTCCATGTCTTTGTTATTGTGAATATGTCTTTCTAATAGAATGATTTATGTTACTTTGGGTATATACCCAGTAATGAGATTGCTGAGTTGAATGACATTTCTATCTTTAAGTCTTTGAGGAATCATTACACTGTCTTCCACAATGGTTGAACAAATTTACACTCCCAAAAACAGTGTTTAAGTGTTCTTATTATTGGTATTAAGTAAATTAGCTTTCATCATTCTACGTATTAAAATGTTTCCTAATTTGCTATTTAAATTTATAATATTTTAATAAGCATTTTATGACACTAAGTTAAAACTTGTGACTAAAGTGTATAGAACAATTCCTACTATAATGAAGGAAAAAT
The DNA here is from genome assembly GCF_000951045.1 of Mandrillus leucophaeus. NCBI lineage: Eukaryota > Metazoa > Chordata > Mammalia > Primates > Cercopithecidae > Mandrillus > Mandrillus leucophaeus. The sequence continues at coordinate 314,013 of NW_012103476.1, forward strand.
AACTCATCAGAATACCATTTTTACTTTACATTCTGTATTTTAACTTCAAAAAGAATTCATTTAAGTTCATGAACTTGCTGAACATTTCATGTATTAGAATCTTGTATTCTATCACTGATATTTTGAACTTTAGAACATTAGATACATTTTCCCCATGAAAAAGTTTTGTAATATTTATAGATCTCATTAAATTATTGCACTACACTTTCTAGAAATGGAATCTGAAAATGTTGGCAGCCACCCATGAGGCACTTTAGTGTATAGTCTACTCAAGTTTTTTCTTCAATCATTTTTATCATTAGGCTATTTATAATGAGTAACATATAGTTCCATAACCTAACTGTATAAGCTATCACTGAACCAAGTTTAGTTGATGGTAATAATTTCCTGTGATTCATAATGCAACAAATATATTTGAGTAAGAATTTTTGAGATCACAATTATCTTGGCTCCTAGAAAATTCTTTTCATTTTCCAATAAAAGGAAATTTTTCATTATTCCTTTTCTAAACTACTTAAATAACTTCCATTATGTTTCTTATTTACATATTTATGAATCAATCCCTATTACAAGAAAAACAAACAAACAAAAAATAGTATGGCAATAAGTAATCTATTATGTAATCCTAATTTAGCCATCTGAATTGTATAGTAATTTTTATTTTCTTCAACAGATTTGTTTCCAAAGATGCGTTGGAAAACTACTGTTTACTTCTGGAAAAATAGAACTAAAGAATTTTTAAAGTAAAGAATTTTCTAACCAGTGTTTGTAACACTTGCACCAAGCCTATTGTAAGCTCACAAATATTTATCTAGTAATAAATGAATGGGAACCCACATCAAGTGATTTCTTTATTACAAGACCTGTTTTGAACTGTCTTCAAAGAGAAGATCCTCTACCTTTTGAGAAAATGCATTGAAAAGTGAGAGCACATATAGGTAGATAGCTTAGATAGAGATAGATAGATAGATAGATAGATAGATAGATAGATAGATAGATATACAGATGTAGATTAATATTTCCATTCATGGTCCACAAAGGGAAAACTCATGAGAAACAAAGCTTAAAATATTACAACTCACCGAGCAGAGAATCAATGTGGTCCAATTCGAATAATCCTGATAAACAGGGTCCTACATCTGTTTCTAGGTGGCTGGGACAATTGTACTCGCCTATGTCTGAATTTGGAAATAAGCTGATTCCTCACAATTTTAGGGAAAAACAGTTACTACAAAATCCAAAACTGGATCTTTGTCTCTTATTAATTCAAGGCTGAAAATGAACTGAGTGTATGATTCAGAGCCCAGAGCTTAGCTGCTAACACAAAACCAGCTTAAAAGCTGTGAACGATGAAGAGCCAAGTCATGGAAAATGTTTGTGCAGTCTCACTGGCAAACCTTCAGGAAGAGAACCTAGCAGAAAGTGAACTGTTACATAAAAAAATTCAAGGCATGTAAGGAAGGTAACCATCATGAAAGCAGAAACAAATTAAACAAAATAGAAGGAGAACAAATCACATTCGATTATCTTAACAAAAATTAAAACAAACAGACTTTAAATTCAACATGGAAACATAAAGTTTCCAAAAGTGTTAAGGCAATTCTAAAAAGAATTATTAGCCAGGCGTGTTGGCGTGCACCTGTCGTCCCCTCTACTTGGGAGACTGAGGCAGGAGAATCCCTTGAACCATAGAGGCGGAGGTTTCAGAGAGCCAAGATTGCACCACTGCACTCTGGCCTGGGCGACAGAGCGAGACTTGGTCTCAAAAAAAAAAAAAAAAAAAAAAAAAAAAAAATTGAGGGAGACTTGTCAATGGGTTATGTCGCCATTAAATTGTAGGATAATTTATTATACGGCAATAGATAACTTATCCTCTAAGATTCTCATCCTTGTTCTCAAGATTCTAGTCTTCATTCCTGTCCACTAGTTCAACTGTTTGTTTTGGATATTATTTCTCTTTATACAATCACTACACCTAAAGTAACCTCTAGATATAATATTAGGCCAATGGAATTTCTTGGCCTAACTATATACTTTATTGCTGCAGAAAATATTTTACGAACATTTTAATAGAACCTCCATACATTTGGAAATAAGTATTTGAAATTTTAATTATTTCAAAAGCAATAATTTGATGGTAATTATTTCTGAAAAAGCATCTAGTCTCACATAGCAACAGACAATTTTCCCATCAACCAGTTTCCATTTATATAAATTACAATTTCCTTAATAATAAAATGATTTATCTAAATTATAAAATGAAACACTATCTTGCCAATAGCTGTATCAATGTCTTATTCTACTTTGCATATGAAAGAAGTATTCTCGGTCTTTGTTTCTATTTCTGTTGATATCCACCACAATTAATAGTGTATTTTAATTTAAATAAGGAAATTGTATTAATAGACAGTAGAGTAATGCATTATTGACACGCATATATATTACGTTTAAAACTTTTCCTTTGTGATTTACTAAAACTTATGAATTATTTTAAAAATCACATAAGCAATATTTAGTAGCATCTGAAACATGTGATTTATGTTTTTATGATGCTTATAACAGAGTAATAATATAGACTAAAATATACAAAAATCTCAACGGTGTATCAGTTTGGAGGATGTGTTCTTAATTGTTCCTATTTTAATGATTATGGATGTGATGTGACTTACTGAAATTGTCTTATTCAGTCTCTGCTGATAGCAATGGCATGAACTTGTGAGCTTCTTGCATGCTATATTCTGGTAACACAAGAAAGCAAATAGCTTCTTTGTAAGTTAAACTTTTTTTCCTGGCAACATTGACATGGAAACCTTATCAATGAATTAGCTACTGATAGCCTGTAATGATCACCAATCCTCAATGATCTATACTAAAGAAATAAGAATATCAGAGAGAAAATGTGTATATGAGTTAAGTTTTTATCCACTTTTAATATATGACAATAAATGCAAATTCTTAAAAGTTTTTAAAAGTTCAGTTTTATAAATATTTTAATTATTTTTTAAAAATGTCATTCTCACCTACTAGACACCAATAATTCAAGCTGTTTGTCATAAAAGAGGATCAAAATCGCAAATTTATTTTCTTGGAATCTATAGTCTATGAAGATAGAACTAACTACAAAAAAATACCACAAGTAAAAAAATGTTTGCACAGTCAACCAGCTAAATAAATTGTTTACTAAATTTGACAGAAAAATGTTTTGTTTTTAGTTAATCTAACTCCTTATTGATAGAAAGTATGTTTTTCATCCTACTACAAGTACTAAAATTGCAGCTAATATTTTATGGAAATAAATTGCTTGGTATTCTAAATATATAAAATATAAGTAGTCTAAAACTGTGTTTAGATTACCTATTTTAGATAGCTACAAATACAGATAATCATCAAGGTACCTATACAATTTATTATTATGTATAGGAAAACATTATTTAAAAATCTCTTTTTAAAACAATTTTTTTAAATTCACAACAGGCAGTCCCTGTTGTGAACTACAGTCTTTCTGGAAAGGCATAACATTTCAAAGGATAGAAAAACGTTCTTCCAAGAACCATGTGGCCTTTCAAAGACTTCTCCATCTCAGTGACAAACTGGTAACATCCATCTGACACAACTGTCTTTTTGTTCTTCATAAGGCTGGTTACAATTTACTTCAGAAAGACAAGAAGAACTGTTCTTCACAGTAGCTGCAGTGAAAGAGAATTGTGCCTTTTATCTGTCTTTTCTTTTATAAGATAAATGGAGCAGGTGTAGAGGAATTAATGAAGCAACTGCCAAATTGCAGGGGTCATTGGTGTGTTGAAAGCTATAAATTAGCCAG
>NW_012103476.1:318412-322301 GCF_000951045.1 Mandrillus leucophaeus
AGAATAACAGCTCGAAAGATGATCTTAGAAAATCTTTTGAAACGTGAAATTTTTATTTATTTTTAATGTTAGAGAAGGACAAAATAATAAATCTAACGCAGTTATGTTGTAAGGAAAATATATTTGCACTACAGGTGCATTTGCAAATTATGTCAATTCTTATGGATACTCTGCCATTACAAGAATCTAGGATTTTAGTAAATAGTTTGAATACACATAAATTATTGCATTTAATATGCTGATTGATGTGAAAAAATAAAAATAATATATTGCTAAATCATCTCATCAGTAAAGAATTAAAACTCTTCATTTATTCATCATCTTCTATGTATAGCAATGAAGTTTTAAATTTACCAGTCATATTAACTTACTGTTTTATGCAATAGTTCCTTCAACATCTGAATTTTCCACTCACTAGTTTGGATCTGATATTTCATAATTCTGAAACTTTACATAACAGTACAACTATCTTGCCACAAATCACTCTTTTAATGATGCAGGTTTGAAAAATCCTAATTCATGTCCACAGCAGGGCAGTTAAATGTGGGTGAATAAAATCTAAAAACTTGTTGAGTAGCCTTATTTTGAATTTAGAAATTGTAACACCAATTATGCCTTTGCTAATTGATTGGTATCAACTATTCTTGTTAATTTTACTGTATTTCTGCAAGCCCATTTACCCTTCCATTCTCCTATATGCTCCTCTCTCCTTTTCAAATGCTTCCACCTTGAGCCTTGTTCTCAGCTGATGATTGGCCTTCCTGTTTCACCGACAAGATTTAAAAGAATAAGGAAAAAATTGTGAATGACCCCGTCAACCCTTTATAATCACAGATTTCTTTGTTGATTTATCTTTATTTCTCAGGATTCAAACATTGGAGCATAACATGGAGCCATCTTCAGCCTTCATCCCTTCCAATGCGCCTTGGGTAGATGATTTTAAGTATCATTTGGATGCTAGTTTGTCCTCAATTTTATGAGTTGCCTAGCTTTCTTCCTTAACTGAAGACATATGCATCAAGTGGCTTTTCAAAATGTCCACTTGGACATCTAATAGGTATCTCAAGCTTTACATGCTCAAAATGAAAGTCTTATTTTTTTTTCTCACACTAACCAGTTCCTTTGGCATTCTTCTTGGTAAATTGCACTTGCATTCAGTTACTTAAGCTGTGGTAGAAACTGGCCATCTGACTAAACAATATCCTCTTGCAGAAAATACACCACAATTTCCACCGTGGTAGTTGAGAACATGTTACTAATTCTAGCCACTAGAATGTGTACAGGAGTGATGTGTATCACTTTTAAGTCCTATCCTGGAAATAAACACTACTTGCAGTCCTCCTTATTCCTTTCTGCTCTTGTGATGGGGCTGGAGGTCATCCTAGGTCAAACTTGGAAGCCACATGCAGAAAAGGAAGAGCCATAATACAGAAAGAGGTGGGACTCCTCATTCTCTTCTTGAACGAGGTTTTCCTGACCAAGAAAATACAGAGCGGATTAATATGTGTGCAAGAAATGTACAAATGTTATGTCCTTGATATTGCTAGAATTTGTTTCAGAAAATAGAATCATCATACATCTCAAATATATTGAACCATCTTAGTTATCTGTACTGCATATTCATTTATTAATTATATTCATAATTCAGCTATTTTTACAACTTCTCTGTTAAGAGACCATCCTGTTCTAAGCCCCTGTTATGACTCAATAGGATTGCTTCAGTTCTGCCGAAATATTTCCCTTGAAAACACACTTACATCCTTTCTCCTATCATAATTTTGTTTTGAAATGATTCTGTTAAAACTTGTCAAATAATGTCACACTCCTGCTCAAAATTATACAGTGAATTCTCTTCTTAAAATAAGCAACATAGATTTGTATGGAATATCTCTCCCTCACTACCACTGTGAACCTTCTTTTCCACTGTTTTGTTCTTCACACTGTGCTGAAGTTCTGTGAACACTTCTAGATCTTCTGATTTACTAAATATAGTCACTCACTTGTGTCTTTATTTTACTTAATCCTTCTGCTTGAAAGGCTTCTCCCCAAGATACATGAAAAGCTTTCTTATCCCATTCATTCAGCACCTACTCAAAGTTTGGAGGGTTAGAATATAACAATGCATTTATATCTTTTATCTTAGTAATTTCTATTTTGTGGCATATGAGCTGTTTTCACTTTTTATGGTTTTATAAGCAATGCATGTCCATGAGCATATTTGAATGTCTTTCAGTATAGTATTTATCAAAGTTTATATGTATTGTATTATAGTTTAATTGCAGAGTGATGAGATGTGAGATGGTTATAATATGCCAGACAATCCAAAATGATAGTACCAATTTTTATTCCCAACAGATGAGAATTCCAAAATTCAAACTATTTACGAAAACCTAGACTGATCCATTTTTATTTTTTTAACTTTTGCATTTTTCCTTATAATCTAATGAATGTGGTTTTAATTATCAGTTCCCTGGTCATTAAAACGTTTGGAAAAGTTTTTATACATTTATGGACCATTTATGTGACAAATTTTGTCACATGACTGTTCCAATTTTTAGCTTATTTTATTCCTGTGATATTTGATCTATCAACTGTATGAGTTTCTTTTGTTACTAGTTATTTATGTGGCATAATAGTTGGATATATTTTCCCTCAAGTTGTAGCTGGTCTTTTAAATTTTGCTCTCTCTTTATATAACACATGTTAAGATGTTAACAATCATAAATACTTAGTTTATCAATTATTGTATTTTTGTACTTTTCACTTTTTGTGCTCTAATGCATTGTTTTTGTTTTTGATCCGAGGGGCTTATTACATTTATTGGCATATAATTTTAAAGTATCATTTATCTTTCAAATATCTGCAGCAACTTTAAATGTGCCTTTTTTTCCCCACTCCTGATGTTTAAAAATATTTTCCATTATCTCTTAAATGTAAATCCTAAATTTACACAAAACCTTAAAGAAAACCTACAAAATGCCATTCTAGACATAGATTCTGGGAAAGATTTTGTGATGAAGATGACAAAAGAAATTGCAACATAAACAAACTTGGGACCTAATTAAACTGAGGGACTTCTGCACAGCAAAAGAAACTATCAAGGAAATAAAAAACTTACAAAATTAGGGAAAATATTTGCAAACTATGCATCTGATAAAGTCTAATATCCAGAGTCTATAAGAAACTTAAACAAATTAACAATCAAAAATTAAGCATTAAAAAAATTAAAAATGTCCATTAAACATGGAAAAGAACATGGACACTTTTCAAAAGAAGACACACAAGTGACCAACAAGCATATGAAAAAAATTCTCAATATCACTAATCATTAAATAAATGCAAATCAATAGCACAAAGATACCATCTCACACCAGTCAGAAAGGTTATTATTAAAAAGCCAAAAAATAACAGATGCTGGCCTGGCTGTAGAGAAAATGTAAAGCTTATATGCTGTTGGTGGGAAGGTAAGTTAGTTCATTCACGGTGGAAAGCAGTTTCGAGATTTCTCAAAGAAATTAGAACAGAACTACCATTTGACTCAGCAAGCTAATTACTGGGTATATACCCAAAGGAATATAATTTGTTCTGCCATAAAGACACATGTGCAAGTATGTTCATTGCAGCACTATTCACAGTAACAAAGACCTGGAATCAATCTAGATGCCCATCAGTGGTGGACTGGATAAAGAAACTGGCACATATACACCATAAAATAATACACAGCAATAAAAAAGAACAAAATCATGTTCTTTTCAGCAATTTGGATGCAGTTGGTGGTCATTATCCAGAGCAAATTAATGCAGGAACAGAAAACCAAATACCATCTATTCTCCCTTATAAGTGGGAGCTAAACATTGAGTACACGGGGACATTAAGAAGGTAACAGTAG
>NW_012103476.1:323081-325745 GCF_000951045.1 Mandrillus leucophaeus
CTTGGCCAAAACTTTGATTTTTCATTAATTTTTTGGTGTTTGTTTGACAGGGTCTCATTTGCTGCTCAGGCTGGAGTGAGTGGGGCAATCTTGACTCCCTGAAACTCTTTGAGAAAATTTAAGTGTTTTTTTTTTTAAATAATTCATTCTACAGTATGTTTACTGACCCTGAATCAATTGTTTTTCTCATCAATTACCTTTTTGAATGCTGTTTCATCATAATTTATTTTTTATATTTTTTCTCTTGCTTCTTTAGGTTGGGAAATTTTTAGCTTGTCAATTTATATTTTTTATGTGCCCACTTACAGTTAATTCTATACACTAGCTAATTCCAGATACTGTATTTTTCCATTCTATAATATGGCTATGATTATTTTAAAGCTGTTAAATTTCTGGAAAAATTCTCCTTTCTTTTGTCTATTTTAGCCACTAGTCATTATCTACATTTTCACCATATTTGGCACAGTTATAGTCAGTTTTTTTCTTGCTACTCCAATCTCTTGACAATTTTCACAGTATTATTTTTCTCAAAATTTTCTGTCCTATTTTGGTCTATTTGAGTTTCTAGTAATTTTATGCAACTTCTAAATTTTATACTGCAGAGACTTTAAATATTTTCTTTCACTAGAAAAAGGCTCTTTTATTCCTCTGTTATGCAGCTAGAGTGAGAGCATGATCATTTCTCTCCAAACATGGATAGAGTTGGATGAGTACTAGACTGAAATTTGAGGAATACTTGGTATACTCTGCTTCATTCCTGTTCTTTAAGCATGGGCTCCTGGGCTTTTGATTGAGAGAGGCTATCTGATGTTTGCAAGCTCATCCCTGAAAAACTACAGAATATCATTGTTATCCTTTGATATTTTCCTAGTTTATATGTCTAATATCCTAATCCAGTGCAGAATAAATACTGGCATATATCTGTAGGTGAAACCACTGCTTTATTCCTTGAGCACAATGGAGGAAATTTTATTCCACCTTTAGAAAGGCTCTTTCTTGCTCTTTAACCTCCTGCACAGTCCCAAGATTCAGATAATATTTTCTGGTGATATCTAGGCATGTGGATGATGCTCCTCAAATTGTAACATTTTGGTTATTTAAAAAGCATCATTGCTTTTTGTTTTTTCCTTCCTCCAGCATAGTTTGTCTGCTAAGGTGAGCCCAACTCTATGGTCAATTCTAGAAGTGGAAAAGACATCCAGCTTCATAAGGAAAACAAAAACAACATTGGTGAGCATCAGCTTAACTCTTAACAGTTTTAACCTCTCGAGTAAGATATAAAATTCTAAAATCCATTAATATCTAGTGAAATCTCTAGCAATGCAACTATATTAGGTAGATAAACATTATTATTAGCTTTATATCAGTTTAGCTCAGGATTTTACACCAAATGAGGTGGCACTAATTTTGTTAATGGCCACCATTAACAAAATGTTAAAAATAATGTGTTTTTAGAGTTCACTTATTTTGATATTTGTGGATAAGTGGCTTTGGATCTGCTAGTATTCCCACTAATTTTCTGATTAACACAAAAATAGTAAAGTACTTTAATCCCACTCACCCCTTGTTAATGCATATAATATTTTTTGCTGTGTATTTTAATTTCAATTTATTTTTAATATCAAAATCATTATTAATGTCATTTAAAAATGATTATTTATGTCATCTGTACATTTTTTCTATTATTTTCTTCTTCAATCTGACCTTCCATATGAAATAATTTTATTTCTTAAAGTCTTTATTTATTTATTTAATTCATTTCTATTTAGTGAGATTTTGCTAAGAGAAAATTATTTCCATTTTCCTTTGGTAAAAATGTCTAGCTAATATTCTTAAGATATATTTGCATTGGGTACAGAATTCTAGCTAGATATTTTTATTACAGAAAAAATTCCATTTTTCTAATTTTATTTTTGATTTTGAAATATTAGTATAATTTATCATTAAAGGTAAACTAACGTTTCCTTTTTCACACTTTTATATTCTTCTTTACATTCTTTCTAAAACTCAATATAGTCTTTAGGTTTTCAACAATTTTACCTTACATGTTTTACTTTAATTACCCTGATCAGGATTTATAGGTATTCTTACGTATTTGAATGGAAATTTTTAAACATTCTGAGAGACAGGAGTTGCTGGAATTTCCTAGGCCGACTAAGAATCCCTAAGCCTAGCTGGGAAGCTGACCACATCCACCTTTAAACACGGGGATTGCAACTTAGCCCACACCGGACCAATCAGACAGCTCACTAAAACGCTAATTAGGCAAAAACAAGAGGTAAAGAAATAGCCAATCATGTATTGCCTGAGAGCACAGCGGGAGGTACAAAGATCAGGATATAAACCCAGGCATTGGAGCCGGCAATGCCAACCCCCTTTGCGTCCCCTCCCCTTATATGGGAGCTCTGTCTTCACTGTATTTTACTCTATTAAATCCCGGAACTGCACTCTTCTGGTCCGTGTTTTGTTACCGCTCCAGCTGAACTTTCGCTGGCCTCCACCACTGCCGTTTGCTGCCCTCGCAGACCCGCCGCTGACTTCCATCCCTCCGGATCCAGCAGGGTGTTTACTGTGCTCCTGATCCAGGGAGGCGCCCATTGCCACTCCTTATGGGGCTAAAGTCTTGCCGTTGTTCCTGCATGGCTAAGTGCCTGGGTTCGTCCT